>NC_090876.1:5614800-5632300 GCF_036669935.1 Montipora foliosa
CAGCAGGCGAAGGTTACTACAGGTCAATGATGGTATTTGGTATTTATTCGGCCTGAGGATAAAGACAGTATTAAAGGAGATCATTAGAACTGAAGATCAAGTGATGATCCACAAAGCGTCTAAGGCATATGCCTTTCACTCAAATAGTCGATAAACCAGAATGAAAAATTGATGCTTTTTTTTTTATCTAGCGTTTGCTCAGAATTTCATCCTTTGGTGATCTGTTAAGACAAATTATATCAATAGAAAATACGAGTCGGGCCTAAGGGGGCGGGGGTGCATTTTGTTAAAACATACAATACATTAAAAAAACAATTTTTGCGTTCGACCGAACGCTTCCTAATCTTCTGGGTTGCCTGTTATCGTGTAGGTGTCCTGTGCACACAAGCGAAAGCTGACCCGTGTTTTTTCGTTCCATAGTTCAACTTTTCGGCGCCATTTTGAATGACGTCACAATTTCGTTGCGCAAAACATTTTGCCTCGTACTTCGTTGTTTGTTGGACGTGTTGGAAGGTTCAAGCTTTATCATTCTGCCTCGTGCTTCGCTGTTTGTCGGACGTGTTGGAAGGTTCAAGCTTTATTTAAACCCTTCGTCGGTTGCATTTATAAATTACAAGTAAAAGTAATGACATTCCGCGATGACGTTCCATTTCATTTTCCTTTCACCGCTCACCGCCTGTGAATGAGCACGTCGCCAATCTATTTTAGGATCATACCTGATTTTTTGTTTGCCTTTTTCAACCGCCCACTTGATCTGAGAATAAGACCGAATTTTCTTGCTCCAACGGCTTATTACCTTTGTGGTATAAAGGATTAATTAATACGCCTCGATACGCTGGATTTTTCCGTGTAACCAGAGAAAGACGACGTGTTTTGAGTTTTCATGGTAGATGTACTTTAGCGATTTTCGAAAAACACCCAGGGACCTAACAAGCCTATAATATGATGAATATTGCTAACACAAATTATTTTTAAAATACAAGCTAAAATATTTCTTATTTTTACACCTTGAATTTTGATTACAGCGATGTGAAATGGCGAGGGAAAAGTTTGCTTTTCTAAGGCCCTTGCCGGCGAGAGAGCATTGTGCAATGTCACGGCATACACGAAAAAAAAAAACATATCTTCGGTTCTACCGTGCTTAATTCGCTGATTCAAACGGTAAAGTGCTCTCCGTTAAAAAAAGCAGGATCTTCATTCGAAGTTTGTAAGATGCGCCGATAATATTTATATGATTTTTCTGGAAGGAATAGTTTTTATTTTTATAAAGCACGCGCCGGCGAGTCTGTGTCCGTAGCGTCACGCAAATTGTTTACGAAATTAAAGACGTGCGTCTTATTATAGTAGTTCAGCTTTATTATGAGACAAATTAACTCCCGAGTTAGGATTTCGAGTTGGATTTTCGAGTTAGGATTTCGAGTTGGTTTTCGCGAGATGCTCCAGCTGCAACGAATCGCCTTGGCTTTGGTATGTTAACCGTACGCGTGGGAACAGCCATATTTCATTGGCTATATTTTGATTACATTTGTTGACTTTAATATATAGTTCCAGTGGCCACAAATTGTTTAGTCTGTACTCAGCGAAGGTCGAAATTGAATCGATGGAAGAGTACTCTGAAGCCAAGACCTATAAGAGTAAGCCAGAACTAAGGAAGAGCAATGTAAATGCTGACTTATTTTATTCATCAGCGGAAATAATAATTATTGCCAGTCGCACGGAGTTTTTCCGGGAGTTTGTTAACATAAACCACGGATAAACGGGCCGGAAACGCGAGAGCAAAGGTTACAGATGTTAGCTGATATTTGTGCTTCCAGCTCAGAATACCCGGAGTACTAGATGTAACACAAGTATTCTTTTTAGAAATCAGCCTTCATGCTGAAACATTACCAGTAAAAGTGAAAATGTGACGTTTAATAACATGAATTTACTAGTTTACCGAAACTGGAGCCGTCACGCAACGTGTCATCAAAGGTCATATCGAATCGCATTAAATAAAGCAAGGAAATCAAAATCCACAGAACAATAGTGGACTTTGTCAGTATGTTATATGTCTGTAACACCTCCGCCGTTCACAGTAATGATATCAGCAACAGACAACTATTATCACAGGCGGAGAACGCACTCCAAATCTTTGATTAATACTAGTATTAGTTGTTTTCACTTTCAAAATAACCCACTACTGATTTTGTTCCAAAGATCTTTCATGACTGACGCCTTGGCAACTAGTTTTGTTTTTAGCTCCCAGTGAGGTCAGTGCGGGTCATTGGACATCTGTTATGAAGTGACTGAGTGGCAAGCCATGCCTTATTTAGAAAGATTAATTAAATCCTTTGCTGTCAATCTTGGCCTTATAACGACGCCACTTCTACACCACACCCAGATGAGAAGCAAACTCGAAACGATCAAACACGATCGAAATGGATTTAAGAGAGGCTTTAACTCCCAAGACTTTTAACAGCCTTAGTTTTGTAGCAGTCTTACTTTGGATTTTTGTTGGTTTGGCAGCGACTGGGATATTTTCAGAGTTGGAAATCAGTGAACCCAGGTTCGACTTTGGCTGCGTTGTGAAAACCGGCAGCGACAAGGATTTCATCCGAAGAAAGTGCTTCGACCAGTACCAAAAGAAAATCAACAAACTCGGCATTCCTCCCTACGCCTTCATCATTGTTAATTTCTCCGCGATTTCCATTGTTTCCCTCGTATACTCGCAGTACGAGTCAACAGTTAATAGACTCGAGGGCGGTCACCAAGATGCCGAAGGAGAGCGGAGGAATCCAAGCCGAAGGCGTCGGCTTTTCGTCTCGTATTTATCTCAACTTGCCGCAAAATTTGCTCTGGGAATCATTTTCATTGTCTTCCTGGAAACCGACCTATTTTATCCCGGGCACTTTCCCACAGATTTTACCTGTCGTGTTGAAAAAGGTAATGATTCGGGGGATCTATCTACGAACCAGACACAATCAACACTTTACAAATGTTTCAGTCAGAGAGCAGCGAATAAGACCTTCTGGATCAATGCTGTGACAGTCGTTAACGGCATTTTCGCATTTTTTGCTTTAGTGGAGATTGTCTGGATCTTATCACGAGCTAAGAAAGGAAGAACTTTTATGGACAATCGACAGTTTTATGCTGATCATTTGAGATCGAACTCGGATCAACAACAGGAAACACCTCCAGGAGAAATACCGTTAACTGAGGTAGAAAGTGGTTGTCAACCTGCAGTGCAGGAAGCCGTCACTGTCCAAAATGCTCCTTCATCACTGAATACGGGTGAAGCGGAAGAACTCGCTCGAGAGCAACTTGTACTGACAGAAGCCATTAAAAAAATGAAGGATGATTGCTTAAATTCCACGGAGCAACTCCATGACTTGAAGCAACCTTTTCGACGGAAGCCAGGCGAAGGCCCAAAACCCAATAATCTAAAAACTGATCAAATTTATGTCAATGTGGCAATCCATGAAGGCAGAGCTTTTCATGTCTTTGCGCAAAACAGAAGCGAGCAGCTCAAACAATACCCGCCCAATTCTAAGGACTGTCTGTACGCCACGCCAGACGATCTCATTGACAAACAACACAAGAATGTCCTTGTTGTTGGACGTCCTGGCATAGGAAAGACATTGCTAAGCACTAAAATCCTTCGAATGTGGGCATCTGGTGAAGCCTTTAATGGAGATCAAGATCACAAAAAACACATTGTTGTTGTGTTCCTCCTGAAATTCAGGCGCTTTACAAGCAATCTATTGCTTAATCTCCGTGAACTGTTGACTAAAGGAGAAACAGTTGAGCAGTTGTATGATTCTATGTGGAATTTTGTTATTACATACCCAAGCCGAGTTCTTTTTATTTTTGACGGAGTCGATGAATATTCTGCGAAAGAGGATATCGCTGGAAAAGACCACACATGTTACAAAAATGGCTTGGAGGAGAAGATGCCTGTTTCTGCTTTGTTTAACAAACTAGCGGGAGGACAACTTCTTCGTGGTCTAAACATAGTCACAACAACAAGACCAACGGCAGTGACCTGTGTTGAAGATGTGAACTTTGATAGAACAGTCGAAATCCTGGGATTTACGTCCGAAAAGGTTGAAGACTATGTCGAAAAGTTTACACAAGGAGTTTTCGACGCAAAGGACAAACTTTGGGGACACATTAAGTCGAACATGAACCTGTTTTCATTGTGCTACATCCCAGTGAACTGTTTTCTTATTTGTTCTTGTCTTATGGAAATTTTCAGTCTCACTGATACTGCACAAACCCTGCCGACAAGAATGACTGATATTTACGCGATGGTTGTAAAGATTTTCTTTTTTAAACACAATCGGCCAAGCAACGCTCAAGGTAATCTCAAAGATTACATGTACTTGCCCTTTAACAAGCTCCCAAATGATCACAAAGAAATTTTCAAGAGACTGGGAGAAATTGCTTTTGAGGGATTAAAACAAGGAAGATTGCTGTTTGAGTCAAGCGACGTCAGTGGTTTGGAAGATTGTGGACTTCTTCACAGATTGCCAGACGCCAAATCCCGTTTTAATGAGCCGCCGAAAGCCCAATATTGCTTTACACATTTGACACTGCAAGAATTCTTCGCTGCAAAAAATGTTGTGGAGTCCTTGAGTAAAAGGGAACTCGAAAACTTTGTGTCAGAACACATTAACGATGGTGCATGGCAAATGGTGCTGCAGTTTGTGGCTGGATTACTCGAGCCTGATCCAGAAACAGAGAGCTCAAACAGCGACATTTTTATCAAACTGCTTCCTATATCGACTGAGAAGGAAACAACGCTGATCTCTTGGCCAGCTGAAAAAGACAGACAGCTAGCACTGAACTTATGTAATTGTTTGTACGAGATTGATGATGAAAAACAGCAGGCAGTGTTACAAAACAAAATTAAGCAAATTGGCTTTAACGCCGTAGATTTTAGTTACTGTTCACTCGCGCCTGTTGACTTTGCTGCTGTCTCGCATTTCTTAGGAAATGCTTCGGGAGTTTTGAGTATGGATTTGGCGGCGAATAATCTTAGTTCATTGGGTGCAAAAGAAGTGCAAAAGTTTCTTGTCAATACTGGATGCAAACTAAACAGCTTATACCTCAGTTATAACCAGTTAACTGATGAAGGAGCCGAGCATTTATCAGCAGCACTAAAGCACAGTAATTGCAAACTAAACAGCTTACGCCTCATGGATAACAAGTTAACTGATAAAGCAGCCGAGCATTTATCAGCAGCACTAAAGCACAGTAATTGCAAACTAAACAGCTTAAGCCTCATGGATAACAAGTTAACTGATAAAGCAGCCGAGCATTTATCAGCGGCACTAAAGCACAGTAATTGCAAACTAAACAGCTTAAGCCTCATGGATAACAAGTTAACTGATAAAGCAGCCGAGCATTTATCAGCAGCACTAAAGCACAGTAACTGCAAACTAAACAGCTTAAACCTCGGATTTAACAAGTTAACTGATGAAGGAGCCGAGTATTTATCAGCAGCACTAAAGCACAGTAATTGCAAACTAAACAGCTTAAACCTCGGATTTAACAAGTTAACTGATGAAGGAGCCGAGTATTTATCAGCAGCACTAAAGCACAGTAATTGCAAACTAAACTGGTTAAACCTCGATTGTAACAATATAACTAATAAAGCCGCCTTCTGTAAATCAGTGGAGCATATTAATTGCAAAGTTTTTGTTTGAATAAACTTAAACCCTAAAAACACGCAGTCGTTTCATTTCGACGTTTTTTAGCTTACGAAATTGAAAGTTTGAAGTTAGGACGGTTACTAAATCAGTACGAGAAAAACTGAAGGTTTAAATATTTCAACCCTTTGAATATAAAGGGACCATGGATTCGTGAAAGCCTTTTTAAATAACAAAATTATTATAGGTTCAAACATAACAGATGAATGAACAATACAAGAGCAACAAAGTCAAACAAATTTGACAGTAAATTTAGTTTATTACACTGTGACATACAAGCGATTTCATTTAAAATCCAGCTTACCAAAAATAGCTTTCGAAAGACAAAATGTCCAACTATTTCGTAAAGCAAACAACTTTTTTGAAGTGTCCATGGTCTCTGTGTAAAACATTTCAAAGCTCAGCTCCTTGCACTTCTTCCCAATGAACCTTTGATTATTCAATGCTTAAGTGACTTGAATTTGTACTGATAATTTCTTTAGTTCCATTCTTTTAGTTGTACGTCTTTTAAGTCCATTGTAAACTGATAGCACAGGATCGTGTTTCAAAGGCGCCAATCGAGTATATTTTTCTTGTAAATATAGATCGTTTTCACGTGACGTCATCACCTTCCAAAATCTAAAACTAAAGATCCACCAAACTTTTTATCCTCATCAGGCATAAGAAGCGGCATATCTATATCTGTTGACAATTTCACAGCTCAATAGCGTGCTTCGTTTGGAAACCAGAGCATTTTGAATTTCCGGATTATGTAGGTGCGTGACACAAAGCTACGATCAAGTTTGTTGAAAAATATATACTTATCTCATGATTTTGAGCCCTTTTAGAAGTTAGAGCATTAGGAAAAGTGCTTATGTAAATGCTTGTTTTTTCAGTAGTGATAATCAGTCGCCTAGATAGCCAAAGTCAGTTCCAGATGTTTACACTATTTTCCGGCCGCCATATTGGTGTACCACTGAGGTACACCAATATGGCGTTTTCATACTGGGCTCTGTAAATTTCTGCGAAACATTTCGACGAATATCTGAAGTTTGGGGAAACGCAGAGGCCTAAAACTTGGACAAGTGTCTTATTTCTTTATCTTCTATAAGATAACAATTTCTTAGCGTTTTGCTCTGGATAGTTTTTGATTTATTTTTTTTATTGCGTGACAGTGAAAACGATCTATTGGCTTTGGTGGAAAACAAAAAAATGCTGAGTTGATATTCAACTACTTTGCTGATGTCATCTACGGATCCAAATGAACCAATCAAAAAGAAGTTTTGTTGTTCAATTAACCAATCACAAAAAAGATAAAGAAAATGTCTTGTTTTCTAAGAGGTCCAATTCTTGAATGAAATGAACCAATCAGGAAAGTTGAGGTGAAATTTGGATCCTAACTTTCACAACTTTCATATTTTTTTAGTTAATGAAAAATTTTAAATACTAGTAACCACACTACAACGTAGTGTTATAGGTAGTAAAAAAAGTAGATCCAAAAAAAAAAGACCCTTCGGGGTAGAGCACAAAATATTTCGACAGTTTGTAAATAATATTTCAACTTTGGTTTTTTAATTGCATTGTAAAACTCTATTATCAATATGTAACGGAAGATTTCTCATAATGCATGCTTGAAATTGTTTGTAAGTAATAGTTTGTAACATTTGTAAAAGTAGTTCTGGTTTAATTAAACTTTTGAGATGAAGTTTTGTGTGTTTGCATGAATTGACTTTGTCCTGTCACGCTATGCTCCCCATTCTTGGTGATCACTGCCCTGTGTTTTAAGTCCTACTCCCCTGAAAATTGTTCATTTAAAAATTCTAAAAACCGGAAAGAAACTCCACCTTTAGTAATTTATTGCTTTTGCTATTTTCACCCGATGATTAACTTGAATACAGCCCAATAACGCGAAGGAGCGTGAACTTTCAACAATACCAGCTCTGGTTTACACCGGTTCACTTCCTCCCTCGACAATACTTCTTATCATGCAAGCGAGGCTGTGTTGTAACACTATTACGCCACCCACGTTAGGCAAAGTTGTGACTTTACAGCGGAAAACGCAGGAATCTCGTGGGTTTTTTTTAATCTTCGGTTTTGTTTTCGGCCGGATTCTGCAATCTACTTCGGATTTTTATGACCTTATGTTCTTCACGCAAAAATCATTCGCGAACACAAATCCCTTCCCCACCCTTACACGAGTCAGAAGAAGCCACTGACCCACCATCGCAGTTGAGTTGCAGAAGAATCAACAAGCGAATTCTTGAGAAAGGTTATCGCGGCTTAAATGGAATGGGAACTTTCCACAAAAGAGCAAAAACGTTCCTTTTTCGTGTTTCTTTTCGATACTTTGGAGTCCTCTTTATGTTACGCTCTGGCTACGTTTATTTTCCCCTTAATTGTGCAAATTGAACAGTCCTGTGTTCTTTAGAGGAATGGACTCCGAAAGCCATCTTATAGAGCTCCAAGAAGACAACAAGATCCCCAAGAAATCAAGCAAATTTGGCAAAGTAGTTGTTGGAATCACAGGAGGCACAGCACTTGGAATTGTTCTTGTCAATGTACCGTTTGTCACGCAAGCTCTGAGAAAAATTTTCCTTTCTTATGTGCCAGCGACAGAGAGACAAGTTGCTAATATTACAAAACCGGCAAAAACCTCTAAAAGGCAACGATCGACGATGGTGGATTTGGGCAGTGGCCATGGGAGAGTGGCAAGTTTTAGTTTAAAACTCGTTTATCATTCCATACGTTGAAGGGGTAATAATAGGCCCTTTGCGTGATCGTGTCACGTGAGAACGGTGACCCTTGTGTGAACCCAGTGAGTGTCCACACTTATCCTGATATTTTTGAATCTGCAACTTTTATTTTCCGGATTAAAAAATATTCCCATCCACACCTAGCGAATTCAAATCAAATTTTCCTGTCCACGCCTATCTGGACTCAGGACTCCTCAAGGCGACAGTAATCTTGAGAAAGGAACTGGGCTCGATCTTGTTACATCATCCGAATTAAAAAATTCTGGATAAATTTAGCGTCCACACAGTTGGATTCACAGCGGATTAAAAAATTTCCATTCTGGAGAGTGTATTCAAAAACTTCCAGATTTGCCAGCAAGTTCACCAGATATGTGTGAACAGAAGGCGTATCCGGAAAGAAAAAATTGCAGAAAAGATGCCAGACGCCAGAAATAGAAGAAACGTGATGAAATTAGTGAGAATGTCAATTTTGAGGCCAAGTGCTGACATTTAGGCGAGAGATTTCACATTGATTTTAATGCTTAAAAACTTAAGCTTAAGGGAGATTTATATGGAAAACAGCTGCTGGATGGCAAACTTTGCCTCCAGCACTCAATTGATTTACAATTTTCAAAGTTTAAACCGCTCTAAAATCACGCACTTTGACGTCAATGGCCTGAATCATGCTCTTTCCATTTTTGGCATGTGCTTTGTACCACGACCATTTTTTTTTTATAATTGACAAGGTCATGTGACACGGTCATGCGAAGAGCCTACTCACCAATGAATAAAAGTATAATGATGATGATGAAATGGGCCTTTTTACTTGAATTTCTCATGATTTGGTCACGAAATGACTGCAAAACTATCAATGATCATTTTATCATTAGTAATTAGTGGTCTTCATCTAGAAACTGGCTGGCTGGCTATAGCGGAAGTTCCTATATTTAACCATCACTCAGCAATGTAGTTGTTAAAATAATGAAGCACTTATGCAACACATTTTAATGTCACATTTCTTGTGCCAAATCTGCTGAGCGGGAGTTCGTGTTTCCTGACTGCACAAAAACTGAGCGTAAAGAATATCTCAGACATAATCTGTTGCCTTTGCTTTCACAAATACAAATGGTCTGATTTTGTAAGATTTTTTATTAGGCCAGTAAACTAAGGTCCTGCATCATAACCTTAAATTTTGTAAATAACCCTATGAGACAATAATAGTTATTCATAATAGCGGGCGAAGCAGGTCTTTCAGTGCCAATGATTTTTTGCATTCCAGCAGTGCCAAAGTCAGGGCGAAAACAAAGTTTGCAGGACAACAGATGAGCATAAAAAAAACTTAAGAGCGTGCCTATAGCCGAATGTTAATTGTGGCTTTGTTACAATGTATTTTCAAGCATCTTAACTTTCTAAAAATTGTCAGGTGATGTTTCTTGCTTCAAAATTATTGATAATGCTTCTTCTTTTTATCAGCTCAAAATCAAGGAGAGCTTCCATATTGAGCGCTTGAAACCCGAACTCAACAAACAAGTTGATCATGTCAGTTTAGCATTACACTTTTAAACTTTTACCGTTATGTCAGTTGTATCATCTGTAATATTGTTGGTTCATTTGAATTTTATCTACATGTACTTCAACTTGTAACGAACATTTAATCTACAAAGAATCATTGTATTGATAGTTATATATTAATTACATGTATATACGAATTATCTTGTAAAAATTTCAATGTTCAGCCTCCTCAAAATGTTTTTGGGGAGCAGGTTATAAGGAAAGTGGAGACGGTTTTGGTGCCAAAGGCACCCAAGCGAGGGGCCACTAAAAAATGCAGACTGCAGACTATGCAGACCGTCTGTAAAATGAAAATTCGATTAGCCTGAATTAGGCCTAAATAACATTCAGGGTAGCCTGTTTAGGGTTAGCTGTCAATAATAGTGAGGGTAACGCCATATTTTCCCCCTGGTCTGCACGGTCTGCACAGTTCACAGTCTGCGTTTTGGGGTGACCACCAAGCGAGTGCCCAAAATGTGCAAGCTAGGCATGTTCCCGTAGGAAATTTTTGAAATTTAGACACTCACAGATGCAATTTAGTGAAATCTGGGGGATCTAAAGTGACAAAATTTCACACATGGAATTGACACTTGCATGGTGTCTGATAAGAAATACTGGAATGTTAGTTAAATAAACATTTCCGTGCACCACGCAAAAAAAATATTGCGGAAGCGAATTTGAATGTTAAACAAGCATTTTTAAATTCAAGCCTCTATATCTCCTCCAGTGACTTTACTCTACGGCTAAAATTGTGTTGTCTGTTTTTTTTTCTGTCTCACCTGTCGTAATCAAAATAAGACATTTCTGACTGGAAGGAGACGGTCAAACTTTCTGAGGAGGTGGCTCATTGAGCCGTTGACCGGCCGGTTTTGAGAAGGCTGAATGTTACAATCATTATGGCTGAAGATGATGTTTGAAACATCGAAACATCGAAACATGTTCCTTAAACTCAAAAGTGTGGTTGTATTTTTAAAAATATTAGTGACACTTGTGCTATCCAGACCATTTGGAATAAATAAAAAGTAGTAATGAAAATAATACACATAGTGTCATCTTCGCAGTGAAAAGAGGATTGGCTTTGTGTGTTCTGTAACTTGTTCTGTTATTAAGTTCTTTTGGACGAGACCAGTATCCACAAGACTGAAATAATCTTTGGAGCTTCTGAGACTTGAATGGAATATGGGAGATTTTTCTGAAAGTTGCTGTATGAAAAATGCACAATAACTGAACAATTCATCAAATGTTTGAAATAGTTTTCACTTTTCAATCACCGTTTATTTTATAAAGAAGGGAAAGTTCATAACTAGGAATTTTTGATATATCAAGGAAAATATCCATGGGAATTCAGAATCTCAAGGACAAAGTTCAAAACTGGCACGCATGCAGTTCAAATTTCAAACGATTCAACTCACGCGTGACACGTCAGCTTAACTTTTACATCTTTATTTCATCTTTATTTGTCCAAGCAATTGCACATTTAAATTACAAAGGGAGGATGGTTTTCGTTTGTTTTGATGAGGCTTGGTATGTTAAGGGGTAGTGTGATTCTCTTTCAATAATTTATTCTTGAGCCAACAAGTCAGTGGTATTTCTTTGGTACATCCCAAGAGGATATGATTCTCAATGATCCTGTTCTTTTACTTACAGGTTAAACTCTCCAACTTGGACATTGTTGTGATATTTGGAGTTGCTGAGATAGTAAGAAACTTTTAAGATATTACTTTAGACATCATGTTTACGAGAGGTTTTTGCCGGCCTTACCTCGCCCAGTATGGAGAGAAGTCCACAGTAACCAGGAGAATACAATTTTGATTCATTTGTTTTAGCATTTTTACAGTCCTGATCAGCTGTTTACGTGAAGATTGAAATCTCAGCGAAAAAACCCCAGGTGGAAATCTTATTAAGATCTTGTAAGATCTTACAAGATCTTGTTTAACTCTTCAGATCTTAAAAAATCTTAATAAAAATCTTGTAAGATCTTGAGAGGATCTTACAAGATCTCATCCAAGAAAATCAATATTCAACATTCTAAGATCTTACAAAATATTTTGTAAGATCTTAAGAGAATCTTAGAAGATCTTATCAGAAAAAAAATCAGTATCCAACTTGCCAAGACCTTAAAAGATCTTAATAAAAATCTTGTAAGATCTTAAAATAGATCTTACAAGATCTTGTCAAATTTAGTCAGTGCATAGCATTTTAAGATCTTAAAAGATCTTGATAAAATCTTGTAAGATCTTAAAGAAATCGTACAAGATTTTGCCATCAAAAGTCAGGTTGCAGCATTCTATTGATACAAACAAATTACAAGATCTCAGAAAATTTATTAGGTATCAACACTCTAACATCTATTAAAAACAATGTTAAGACAATCTTACAAGATCTTGTCAAAAACGTTAGCATTCAATGATATTTCAATCTTATAGGTAAATAGTAATACTAATAATAACAATAACTTTATTTGAGTCTTAAGGCTATTTATTTGAGCATGATTATTGTTGTGATGGCAGATTACTTCATGTAAGCTAACCTTTTAAAATGGGTGCTTAGACTTAAATACTGTTGAACAATGCTGTTTAATTTAAAATGGGTGTTGAGGCTTAAGTAAGCACTATTTGAGATGCTGCTTACACATAGATCAACAGTACTCCTTTGAATAGCATTTTTAGGGTAGTCCATTAGGGTAGTCCATTAACTGGGGGTCAGCGAAACGTACCAACCCGTATTCTTAGCTTATTAAATTCCTTCAGTGGGCTGCTAAGAGAAATTGATTAACATTGCTATAGTTATTTAACTTACACACCAAGGCAGTTTAATCAGTTTTGAAGTCTAATCATGATCATATGGAGCACTGTTATGAAACCTCTAGCTTCCCTTGTTTTGACAAAAAGACATCTATTTACAATTTGATGACAACTGACAACTAATAGTTCACCATCTTCTTCAACTTCAAGGTAATGTTCACCTATTAAATTTGTCTCCACAATATCCTTTAAAGTTGGATCTTGAGGTAAAGGTAGATCTTGGCAGACAATTTCTGCCAGTTTTCTTGTGTTCCTCAAGTAATGCATATGCCACATTTTCACGTACAATGTAACAAACTACTCTTCCATATACAGTCATCCCATTTGAATTGAAGCCCACGAGGTAGCTACATGAATTTCCCTTTCTTGGATACATTGTGCTATGGAAGATGACATGATCTTTGGTCATCCTGTAGGAAACCAGGTGATCTGAGTTGGGCTGAACATTAAATGGAGAATCAAGAATGTTCTGAAACTTGGACAGCTTCTTGTAATGAAAGGGTTCATGCAGGATACCCCCAAAAAATCACTCTGTACACGGAGAAATGAAAAAGAAAGCTTTTATTCCGATATATTCAATAGATTGTGAGAAATACAAATCAACGGATTACCTTGTTTGATGCTGTCTGAGTCTAATAATCGGCCTTATTCCAAAAGGAACATGATGTATTACTCTTGAAAATTACACACTCTAAGTCAGCACTTAATCCTTTCAATGAACTCCAGTATCTTTCGAATCTTTCTCATTTAAAATGAATCCGTAGAAAGATTGTCATCCTCCGCCATCTTGGATAACACGTGAGAGACAGGACTGGAAACTAGTGAGTCCTTTTCGTTTTGGTCAGCAGTCAGCGGTAACCAGTCCAGCTCTTCCAGATTTGGGGCGGTTTCGGGCGGTTTTATTCAAAACGATTGTACCTACGATCTGACACGCTTTTGTGGTGACGATTTTTTGTCAGTTTTACTCTTTAAATGCTGATCCAGGCAAGGAAATGCTTACAAAAACTCAAGTAAAGAGGTAAGCATTAACTTTAAGCGAATTACATTTGATTTGATGGCTTATTGTCTTCAAAATGAGGAACCATTTACATGCACGAAGAATTCACATTTTCGCACCTTCGAGTCAATTTGTGAAGCAAGGAGAGTCAATTTGGCTCAAATGCTATAGCCCTGTAAAAATTGGTAAAGCTTTAACAAGAATAATGAAGTTAGATCAAATGGTGAAGCAAATGATTTCGAAAAAGAGTTCTCATACGGCAAGTTACATGTGTACGATTGACAACTGATTCCTTCTCGTAAAAATGCTAATTTCTGTCACTTTAACTATTGTAATCAATGCAGAAAATGCCTAAGAAAGATATTATGGACGTTTGTAAGTAGAGACCCAAATTTATGAGTCTACTCTTCATACACTTTAATTGTAATGATCAGTGATGAAGTATATGTACTGTATTTTTTTTAGTTGCCATGAAAGAGTATAAAGAGACACATCTGAAAAAATTTATTTGATGGGACAGCAGGGAAAGGTCCTTCACAGCAGACAAAAATGCTTAGCAGCCAATTCTGCCTCCTCAACCAGTTATGGTTTGATGTATTTGGGGATCTCACATGCAGACTTGTTATAGTTCTGTGGTTTATCTGAAATGTTTTAAAGCTTTTTTTGTTTTTAAATCTAAAACAAGAACCCAATCCAAAGATTTTGGCATGAGTTAAATGTTTAGGTTCATGCAATTAAAAAATGTAACTGCTTTGAAATCTGTAGTCTATTTTTTTTGTCTGTGAGCTATGCTAATAACTGTTAATAGCTTGAATACAATGGATTTTTTGTAGTTTCCAGCACATTTCTGATTTGCTGGAATATTATTTTACAGGAGCAGGATATGATAACCTAAATGTTTCTTGTGTTCCATGTGTGCACTAGTACTTCTCTTTCTCAGTGAGTTCAAGCTATTTTTCTTGATTTTTCTGACCTTGTTCAAATGCAAGCATTAGGCATGAGATATGTAATTCCTATTACAATACTATTCCATAAATGTTTAGAGGCTAGTCAAAGCCTATTTACATCCTATAGTATTTCTATGTAAGTGCTATGTACATGCAATTTTTGCTATGGGCCCTCAATTTCAGTTAGTAGGTAGATTCTATTTACACTATAATGTAAATGCTACATTGTATGAAACAGTAACTTTAATGTTTGTCCTATTTCCAGTTTTTTACTGCTATGTAGAGGCTATTTGTAGCCTATTTACACCCTATGTTATCACTATGTAAGTGTTGTATGTAACTATGTATACACTATCATGTGTTGTGTATTTTCTGTTTCGAATCTATGTAGAAACTATGTTGAAACTATTTTTATTTTTGGACACAAAAAACGGTCCCATAACATAGTGTTTACATATGCTATTTAAAGGTTCCATTTGACTAGCTAAAACATAGCATTTCCTTTCAAAATATACAGATGAGGCATATGTATAACATAGGTTTTGAATAAGGCCTCTATATCGAAGTTACATATGTGTATCATAACATACCATTTCAGTGCTGGAAATAACAGTCGGTCATCGGACATTGTCCGACCAAATTTTGAAAATGTCCGGCCAATTTCACATTATGATCGGACACGATGACCGAACGTGTCACCAGCACATCTTGAGTCTTCTTCAAGGTGTTGTCAGTCAATAAATTATTTCCGGTCCAATTTGTCAGATGTCCGACCAAAAGGAAGATTTGAAAGGACATATGTCCACTGAATAAAGAAAAATTATTTCCAGCACTGCCATTTACATACGTGTATGGTTGTTACATAGGATTTACATACTAGATTACACGTAGTGTCTGGTTCTACAAGGGTAACAATAATATGTTGCAGCTTTTTGAATTATACATTTGAAGTAGTCTCTTTCAAATAATATTTTATCTTACCTTCATATTTTTTAGTAACATAAGTGGTAATTTTTTTCCATTAATCAAAATTTGAAATACCATTATTATGTTGCCAAGAGGTGCATCATGCTTTAATTTTACTCGGAAACAATGTAGTGTCCTTGTTTTCAGTTTCAAAGTTGTATAAATAGTTCATTGCTTTGTAATAAAAATAGGATTTCTGTTTTAATAAAATGTTATTCTAAAGTTTTGTCTACTCTTTCTATTTTGGTAATGTTTTTTAGCAGAATATGAGAAACATCTTGATAAGATCTCATATTAAGATCTTGTGAGAATCTTGGTAAGGTCTTGTAAGATCTTACAAGAATCGTGGTAAGATCCTGTAAGATCTTACAAAAATATTGGTAAGATCTTGTAAGATCTTACAAGAAACTTGGTAAGATCTGGTAAGATCTTACAAGAATCTTAGTGAGATCTTGTAAGATCTTGGTAAGATCTTGGTAAGATCTGGTAAGACCTTGGTAAGATCTTTGTAAGATCTTTGAAAGATCTTGGTAAGTTCTTGGTAAGATCTTGTAAGATCTCGTAAGAATCTTGTAAGAATCTTGTAAGATTCTTGTAAGAATCTTGTAAGAATCTTAAATAAGAAGTAAGATAAGATCTTAGTAAGAATCTTATTAAGAATCTTACTAAGATCTTAATAAGATTTTCACCTGGGATATCTTTCCAGCCAATCTTCTGAGATATGAAAGGTACTAAAAAGCTCATCTAAAAATGGTCTGGTGTCCTTTAAATACTGGTGACATAGTTCTAGCATGGGAGTTGTATACTCCGGATTGTGGGCTCTTGTTGTGGGTAATGTTGTCAAGACTTGGCTGACTAGCAGCAAAGCTGTGAGTACATGCTTCATGAGAATAACAACTAGATAGGGGTTCTGATGCTACAGATTGGGACGTACATACTTGACTGGTCAAGTAATATCCCAGAGAGGCTCTTCAGAAAGAGGCTTTTCAGATTTTGCCACAGTGACTGTAAATGCCCAGTTTTTACAGATCTCCTACTCATTTGGTATTGGCTAAATATTAATTGAAGTATGCATCAGTTCAATTAACATTTTATTACAATGTCAACGGCAACTGAAAACTAAAACAGAAGTACTGCGCAGAAAAGTGTGTGTGTCCTGTTATGCCTTGTAACTTCAATCATAATCATTAGATCATGATAACTATTTACTCCTTAACCATTGCACAACAAAATATATTCATTAAGCTGGAGTTTCCTTGGAAGCCGGTCATTGACGGTATATCGCAGTCTGTTTGTCAGATTTTCACTCATTGACAAACTTTTGTATTAAAAAGACAAGAGTGACAGCTTCTTACCTTGATTAGCCCCAAAGCATATGCTTGAAAAGTTATTGAAAACCCTGCATTAAGAAAAGGGTTTAAAAGCCAATGGTAGAAGCTGAGTGCATGGCATCTAATTTTCAGGGCTTTATGATTTGCATTTTAGAGTATGAAGGTGTTGGATGTCAAAATTGGGTGTGCATCTGGGTCAATCCTAGGCATAAGTGAGTAACAAAGAACTTACCAGATCCTATACACATTCGACAAACTACTCAAGGATAAAAAAAGTCCAACTGGTGAGTGTAACTTACAATATTTTGGCTTGTAAAATTAGTATATTAAGTTGTCAAGTTGCCACAAGCGTGTCTTTTGATGAGAAGGATTTTGCAAGAACTGAAGTTATGCATGTAGAGGTAGAGTATTACCATTTTTTCAGTTGTCCAGGTAATGGGATTTTGCAAGTCATTGTGACAAATTCTTTTTTTCAAAGTTGTCATCTCCAATCAGTTTAGTCT
>NC_090876.1:5637300-5647300 GCF_036669935.1 Montipora foliosa
GCTCTGGAGGGTCAAGAGTCAGATGTTGTGCTTCGGCATGTTGAGCACCCGACTTATTTTCCGTGTTTTGGCCAACAAGTTGGTAGTGTGTTGGTTATTGTTGGTGACATCTGGGCAAACACATCAGCCAATGAACTGGATGATGCATTTATAGCATGAGATTTCTTACCAGTACTTATCATTCACACATGTTCTTAATTCACCTTTGTCCCAGGAAACCTACAAACCACGTTGAAGGTACCGCAAACCAGAATCCATCCCTAAAAGTGATGAAAAAACAAGAGTTCGAACAACACTACTGGAGTATGGTTGGTAAGCACACAAGCAAACACAAAAACTCTGTAATCAACATAGGATTGAGACATATCCTAAATGTTTGGGTTTAAGGAACAGTGTCACACTATTTAAGTCAAACCTCAAATTACTAAAAGATGTCCTTTTCATCAGTGAAAACCAAAAAAATAATGGTGTAGTTTTGTTGCCAATGACCATTCAAGTGCACTGAAGCTATTCTTGGTTGTTTACAGCCAAGGATGGAGAAGATGGAAATGGATTGAAACTGGAAAAAACTGGCCATGACATGGAGTTCTTTCTAGTTTTGTCTTCAGAAAGACACCAAAAATTAAACATGAATAGCTCTTTGTGCCATAAATATATTTGATATCTTGTCAGTGGGTTGTCAGGATAGTTGTATGTGTGAGCTTAAGTTTAATTTAATTAGATTTTTACCCATTTTTGACCTAAAAACAGCAAATTAAGCATGATAAGTGTACCTTTAATGCCAGCTTTTCAAAGGGCTCAGTGTCATGGAAGTGCAGTTTATTTTGTGTAGTTTAATCATTTTGTGTAGTTTTAACAATTACTCACCCCTACTTGCTATGCAACTTAATGTTAAGCCAGAAAGTACTTTTCTTTTAAACAACTCAAATCAAAGCTTTGTGGCAAAAAAATGTCTGTCGAGCATACAGAATTTAAGTTACAAACAACGGAGATAAACTTTGAAAAACTGTTTGGCTCAACAGTTTTCAAAAATCCCAATCAAAATCCATTTTAATCTTCTCCAATTTTGCCCATCCCTGTCTCCTTTTGTATTTGCTGTTTTATTCAAACCTTGCTTCAATGTTTTAATTAAGCAATTATTTTTATGTTTGGTTTGATTTGGTTGCCAACTCCCAGTCAAGAGACTGGTTATAAAACCTTAAAACCTTCAAACGCAAGATTAACAATGTTGTCACAATCGATGTTGAACTGACTGTGACAGTGCACAATCTTTTGTTTTTGCTTTTTACGGGTTCGCAAATTAGTTGCGTCTAGAATTTAATCGAAAGATTTGATTGGTTATCTTCTCAAAAGAAGGTGTGTTTTGTGCACAGTCAAGGCTAAAAATACAGACAAAAACATGAAAATTAATAACAAGACTTGTCAAGGTTTATAACCATCTCCATGCAATAACTATACTTTCATAACACAGCTCCGTAAAATCAAACTTTTAATCAACAATTTCTAAATTCAGTTCAAGCCAACAGATCACACATTCACATTACAAAGGTTATCTCCTCTTAGGGCGGTGTCTACTAATTCAAAGGTATTTTTGCGCGGTTACCCCCAGTTTCCTTTTTGGATACCGAGATACTAAGTTCTGCTTCCACCGCATAGTTTTGAACCTGGTGCCAAAATATCCCTGTATTAATAAGCACCAGCCATAGGAAATCCGAGTATCTCGAGATGCGCAGGACGTATGCGCAATAACAATAGTATGCACCGTCCTTAACCTGACGACATGCAGTCCAACGTTTAAATGTTGGTCAACAAATGTTGAACTGTGTATCATATACATGTAATGTTGGATGCTAAAGTAAGCCATTCAACAGACTGGAAATTGTTGAAAAAAGTTGATGGAAATAGAGATGAGCTATGTTCTGTTCAACAGGTTTCTGTTACTTGAACATCATTCATCAAGTTATTGTTTTTCAGTTTCTACAAGCAGACAACACACGCTTCAACATTTGTTGCATGTGTCGTCAACTACAATACACGGTTTGCAACCAATCTCTAGAGACTCGGATAACAATAATATTATTTATTTATTTATTTATTTATTTAATGTACAATAATTATTTCTGGTAGACAAACTAGAGGATCGAGCCAATGAGAGATCTTTTGGTTTTGCCAACCAATGTGGCAGCAATGATGTTACATGAAAACCACCCATACAATATAACAATGATTATTCATTTTACTATGATGCATGGAGTGGTCATCCATTTTCCTGAGGAGCACAGGTCATGATAGAGATTCTCTTTCCACCTTGATTGAATGTCAATGATCTTTAACTCTTTGGAATGGTCTAAAACCAAGAGACCAATTTTGATATATTAAAAGTTCAGTCCTAAACAATAGGCATCATCTTGAGGCTCTGGGGAATAAATATAAGGATTTGTATGAGTTTATTCCCCTCAGAGAGCCTTGTGATGATGCCTTTTGTTTAGGACTGAATTTTAATATATCGAAATTGGTCTATTGAAACAATATTACTGTTTTAAGTTTATTTGTAAAATAAAATCATCTGTGGCTACACAGTCACATTCCATAACCTCCAAAGTAGGAGCCCATTCTTTCTCTTTTCCATTGTTTTTTTTATTTACCTGTGCTAAATTTGTATTCAATTTGTTAAAATTGCACAAGCAGTATGGATTTAGCAAAGAGCATAGAGACAAAGTAAGTCAATAATTAAGAGACAATCATGATTTTCTTAACGAACGATCTTCACAGTTGAAAAAAAAGGATTTCAGCTGATGACCATGTGATTGTGCTGCAAATGGCTCTACAGATGAGCCGGGGAGTCAAGCAACCTGGGAGCTGCTCAGTTGCAAATGTAGAATAGAACCCACAGGCAGTGAAAGTAGGATGAAGGATAAATGAAAACTGAAGCGGTAGTCATTGTACTAGTCTCTGTATTCTCTCTGTTGCAGCCAGTAGAGATATGTATATACCACGAGAATGTATATACATGTAAATGCCGAGAATGTGACGAGAATGTATAAGCTTGTATATACATGTAAATGCCATTGTTATTACTTCCTTTTTCCTTAGGAAAAGGAACAAGTTGAGAAGAAAAAGGCTGCGGCGGCAGCCATCCCTGGAAGAATGAAGTCATGCAGAATTGGCAAGTGAAGAAGATGAATGTGTGGTGGAGCAGCTAGGTATTGTACTCGTGTAAAATGCTGACAGCTAGGGTTGCATATGGTTGCTACTAGTTTAAATCCGTCTCTGGTGGATACTCCAGCTCGATCTACCACCGAACAGAGACACTTCACAACTACATGTGCTCCTCCGATCTGAATCACTGTGACATGTTGACACGTGTTTTGCACACCGCTATTTTTTGTATTTTATAAAGAACAATTGTTACATTTAGTGTTATCTTGATTTGAAAAAAATCCAATTGCTTGAAATTTCATAATGTAGCCGTACCGAAGTTTTAGTTTTTCCCAAACAATGTTGTCATATTTTTGTTTGTTCCAGAAACGTCTAAAATCATTGCTGAAGGGAATTTCTGTTATGGAAGGAAAAGAGGTAAGGCAGTGAGGGGATTCATTTGTGTAGATAACGTTCATTTTCTGTGAACAATAATCAAATGATTACCGGTATTATTTATTTTCAGGGTGCACTATCATCCAGTAAAGTTGGATCAATAGTTGGACTTCAATCGGAGGAAATTTCGCAGATTGCGTCTGAGTATGCTGAACGGGTATGTATGGAACGTGGTCATAATTTGGCTCTAAGTACTGACAAATTGTTTGGGATTTTTCAAACGTAGGTTGCCAAAAATTGTATCATACTGAAGTTGTTCTTCTGTAGGTGAAGAGATTAAGAAAGTGATTCAGGCGGCTGAATTCAGTCTATATTAACTTGATCTCACTAAACTGAAATAGAAACTTTTGCACCAACGCTTTTTGAACAGTGGGAATGTTGTAACTGGAAAGGCAGATGTCAGTACAATGGCAGTGAGTCCTCCTAAGGTATCTAAAGATACGGAGTGTTGGTCCAAGCAATGTGCTCAGTTGGTCGTGCATTGGACTGCAGTACAGTGCGGGAGGTGGAGGATTAATCTCCCACCCAACCATTCACTACTTTCTCAAATCGCATTATGCACCTCTTTTACCCCCCCCCCCTCCCCCTCTAAAAAAATTGCATAGGCATCGTTTTTATGGGATTTGAGAAAGTACAGAATACTAAGGGTGCGCTCAATTGACCGGAAAAAAAATGTGTGGAGTGATGATTTAAAACGCTATGTCTGGCGTTTTGACAAGAGTAACAAGAAGACTTGTGGAGTTTCATAACCATTGCATTAACTATGCTTTGGTAACACAGCTCCGTAAAATTAAACTTTTCATCGACAATTTCTAAGTTGAGTTCAAGTCAACAGATCACACATTCACATTACAAAGGTGATCTAAATAATAAAGATATGTTTAAAATAGCATTTTAACAGGTGTTTGACAAGTTTAAATAAATGTGAATCTCCGTAAAAACGCAGGATTTCTAACTTCTATTCCGTTTATTCCTGTTCCGGAATACGGTCAATCGAACGCGCCCTAACAATCTTTAGTCTCCTCAGATAAGAACCACAAATGGGAGGTGCTGTCATATATTTGAACATAGTTAATAGAGGGGAATGGTTATGAAACCCGACAAATTTCTTTGTTGTAGGTTTTTGTTCTCTTTTTTGGCCTTGACAGTGCAGAAAACACAATAGCTATTTAGTCCGTATTGAGGAAATAACCAATAGAAAAGTGTTGGTTACGTAATTCATGCAAAGTGTATGACCGCAAAGCAAAAGACTGTGCACGGTCGTGGACTTTCCAACCAAAATCTTAGCATCCTTTGTTTGCTCCTTTGATGTTTGCCGAGCTTCAAAATCAGTCCCCTCTATTAACTATGATTTGAACTACATTTATGTAATTCACACATTCATCTATCACTGGAGATCATGGTTGCGGTCACACTTGAGAGAATCACATTGTAACACTGGTGTTGAAACTACTCTAGTGGTTGCGGTCGCATTAGGGAGTTAACACTAGTGTTAAAGCAAGTTCTGTTGTTCAGTGTTCCCCTAGGGATTAAAAACACCAGCGAGTGGACACTGGTTTAGTGTCAACACTTGTGTTACCCTGCGTTTCTCTAAGTGTGACCGCGACCAATGTTAACTCTCTGGTGTTTTGAATCCCTAGGGGAACACTGAACAATAGAACTTGATTTAACAGTACTGTTAACTCCCTAAAGCAACCGCAACCAATATGAACTTGAAAGTGACCAGCTCCCAACGGGGGGTGCCTACAAAACGAAGACCGAATACCGAAGACTGAAGACCCAAAAAGGGAGACCCAAAAACGAAAACTTGAATCTCAATTAATTTAAGAACCGTTAAAACGTGCTAAAACGCATTGTTCGGCGCTAAAACAATAAAATCGATAGGGTCTTCCTTTTTGTAGAAATGCCCCCCTCAAACTACAAAACGAAGATCCTCGCAAAAAGCTTTATTTTCGCAGCTAGGAACGCAGTGTCAGGTCTTAGTCGAACGTCAACCCAAACTCTCTCGTGAGATACCTCTTGTGTGAATCTCGAAGGCTATGTTTAATATCATTGGGGATTTCAATGTAGTCCACTGAAAAGTAAGTAAATTTGTTAGTTACACACTTTTTCGCCGCGTGGTAGTATCTCACGGTTTCTTGATGGGAAGGCCTGCAATTTGACCAATCACCAGTGACGGGATACATCCACCGTTCTTTGTGTGAGACTATTAAGTCAAAGAGGATAACCTTCTTTCGGTGGCAAAAGTCCCAGTGGAAATAAAGCGCTTTTAGCGAGGGTCTTCGTTTTGTAGTTTGAGGTGGGGCATTTCTACAAAACGAAGACCGTATTGATTTTATTGTTTTAGCGCCGAACAATGCCTTTCAGCATGTTTTAACATTTCTTAAATTAGTTGAGATTCAAGTCTTCGTTTTTGGCTCTTCGGTCTTCGTTTTGTAGACACCGCCCAACGGGCTTGATAACTTAGATGGTAGAGCGAGTGCAGTGCAGTTGCGCAATCATGAGTTTGAGTTCTGTTCAAGCCGTCGCTTCATTAGGGAACTTCGGGAGCTTTAGCAACGACGACGGGAACGGCAACGAGAACGTCTTGTAAAAACATAAACTCACGTTCTTGCGATCACTTCGCAACTGTTCCAAGCTTTTTAATATGACAAAGGTGTGGCAGTCCCTCAGGAATGAAACCGTTATTAGCGGCACTTAATTTAGGGGAGAAAAATGAAAATTTATCTCCAAGTGCTAACGTTCTCCATAACACTTCAAACTTGGTTATTTCAAGTTGTTGCTTTGCTGACGACGGCAAAGAAATGGACAAAAATGAAAAACGCACGTGCGGGGCGTGCAAAGCTATTGTTTTTGCCCACTGAATATGCAAATTTCTGACGTTCTCGTTGCCGTCGCCGTTGTCGTTGCTAAAGCTCCCTAAGCTTAAGCAACGACGACGGCTACGGCGACTGAAGAGACCACAAAGCAATAATATCATGGGGTTAAAGAGAAAAAATAATCTTGCTGCAAGTGAGGCACGCATTTTAGCGCATATTCTTGCGGTATTCTGCGTAACAACGACGTGGAATCATCAAATTTGAGGCTTTTACGACAACGTAATTGTCTGCCCACAATTGTACGACGTGAACGAGATGCAATGATCGCGAAAGAGTGACTATTGTTTTGTAGCGTCGTCGTAAATCATAAATTAGGGAACTTACGAAACGACATTTGCCCCATTCATTTCCTTATAAGGTCAAACGCAGGTATAATGGCTGGTAACCGAGATTCAGTGAACCAAAGAGAAAGCTAGAATTACATTATCCGAGGTTGAGAATTTAACAAATGATGTTATCGTTTTGTGGCGTTGTTTTTGTTGTCGTAGTCGTCGTGGTTTCTTCAACTCCCTAATATCATTGGTTAAAAGAGGAAAAAGGATCGTGCTGCACGTGTGACACGCATTTTAGCACATATTTCTGCGCATAAGCTGCACAAAGGCCGGTTTACAAGGTACGATTTGTCGGCCGGTTTTGTCGGGCCGATAAATCGTACCGTGTAAATTGTGTAAAAACGCGTAATTTTTCCTCAAAAGATCTTCCCTTTGTCCTTTTAGTATCAGCCACTTTGAAAGCTTTAATTTTTTAAGTATTTATGCGCATTTCCCACTCGCATACCCTTTGATTGACATGGCGGTTTCTCCCGAAGTGTCGGCCCGACTTCAAAACATCTGGCCCCAGTTGTTCGATGGGTGGATAGCGCTATCCATCGGATAAATCACTATCCAGCGGATTAACACTAGCAAAAGCAATTGAGTTATCTAGTGGATAGTGATCTATCCAGTGGATAGCACTATCCACCCTTCGAACAGCTGGGCCCTGTTGCATTGGATCGGACCGATTTTCATTTCCATAAATCGGACGTTCATCGGTTGTCAAAATACACGCAAGATTTGCTCTCCGACACCGTCGGGCCGACAAGTCGTACCGTGTAAACCGGCCTTAACAACGACGCGAAATCACCAAATTTGAGGTTTTGATGGCAACGTAAGCAGGCAACAGAGAATCCTTCATTCTCTATTCTAACTTTGAAACCGCTCGTACCAACGTATTTTTAGGATACTTCGCCCACATTGTAACACGTGAACGAGATGGAATAATCGCCAAAGAATTACAGTAGTTTAAAGTAATTTTATGAGGTGACGTTTTCGTCAACTTTGCCGTCGTAGATCTTAAATTGGGGAGCTTAACCAAAGACAACGGCGACGGAAACACAACGCCACAAAGCAAGAATATCATTGGTTAAGAAAGCAAAAATAATCGTGCTGCACGTGCAGCACGTATTTCCGTGCATTTTTGCTGTACTTTACAAAACAACAACGTAAAATCACCAAAATTTTAGGTTTTGACGACAACGTGAGCATATAACAATGAACCATTCATTTTCTATTTTTACTTATAACCATTTGTACCCATCCAGTTACGGGATAGTTCGCCCGTATTGTATAACGGCAACAAGACGGAATAATTGCGAAATAATTGCGATAGCGCTAAGTTATATTTTGGTGTGATGTTTACGTTGCCGTTACCGTCGTCTTTGCTTAAACTCCCCAATAAGACGACGGTAACGGTAACGATGTTTACGTTGCCGTTACCGTCGTCTTTGCTTAAACTCCCCAATAAGACGACGGTAACGGTAACGATGTTTACGTTGCCGTTACCGTCGTCTTTGCTTAAACTCCCCAATAAGACGACGGTAACGGTAACGATGTTTACGTTGCCGTTACCGTCGTCTTTGCTTAAACTCCCCAATAAGACGACGGTAACGGTAACGATGTTTACGTTGCCGTGACCGTCGTCTTTGCTTAAACTCCCCAATAAGACGACGGTAACGGTAACGATGTTTACGTTGCCGTTACCGTCGTCTTTGCTTAAACTCCCCAATAAGACGACGGTAACGGTAACGATGTTTACGTTTGCCGTTATCGTCGTCTTTGCTTAAACTCCCCAATAAGACGACGGTAACGGTAACGATGTTTACGTTGCCGTTACCGTCGTCTTTGCTTAAACTCCCCAATAAGACGACGGTAACGGTAACGATGTTTACGTTGCCGTTATCGTCGTCTTTGCTTAAACTCCCCAATAAGACGACGGTAACGGTAACGATGTTTACGTTGCCGTTACCGTCGTCTTTGCTTAAACTCCCCAATAAGACGACGGTAACGGTAACGATGTTTACGTTGCCGTTACCGTCGTCTTTGCTTAAACTCCCCAATAAGACGACGGTAACGGTAACGATGTTTACGTTGCCGTTACCGTCGTCTTTGCTTAAACTCCCCAATAAGACGACGGTAACGGTAACGATGTTTACGTTGCCGTGACCGTCGTCTTTGCTTAAACTCCCCAATAAGACGACGGTAACGGTAACGATGTTTACGTTGCCGTTACCGTCGTCTTTGCTTAAACTCCCCAATAAGACGACGGTAACGGTAACGATGTTTACGTTGCCGTTATCGTCGTCTTTGCTTAAACTCCCCAATAAGACGACGGTAACGGTAACGATGTTTACGTTGTCGTTACCGTCGTCTTTGCTTAAACTCCCCAATAAGACGACGGTAACGGTAACGATGTTTACGTTGCCGTTACCGTCGTCTTTGCTTAAACTCCCCAATAAGACGACGGTAACGGTAACGATGTTTACGTTGCCGTTACCGTCGTCTTTGCTTAAACTCCCCAATAAGACGACGGTAACGGTAACGATGTTTACGTTGCCGTTACCGTCGTCTTTGCTTAAACTCCCCAATAAGACGACGGTAACGGTAACGATGTTTACGTTGTCGTTACCGTCGTCTTTGCTTAAACTCCCCAATAAGACGACGGTAACGGTAACGATGTTTACGTTGTCGTTACCGTCGTCTTTGCTTAAACTCCCCAATAAGACGACGGTAACGGTAACGATGTTTACGTTTGCCGTTATCGTCGTCTTTGCTTAAACTCCCCAATAAGACGACGGTAACGGTAACGATGTTTACGTTGCCGTTATCGTCGTCTTTGCTTAAACTCCCCAATAAGACGACGGTAACGGTAACGATGTTTACGTTGCCGTTACCGTCGTCTTTGCTTAAACTCCCCAATAAGACGACGGTAACGGTAACGATGTTTACGTTTGCCGTTATCGTCGTCTTTGCTTAAACTCCCCAATAAGACGACGGTAACGGTAACGATGTTTACGTTTGCCGTTATCGTCGTCTTTGCTTAAACTCCCCAATAAGACGACGGTAACGGTAACGATGTTTACGTTTGCCGTTATCGTCGTCTTTGCTTAAACTCCCCAATAAGACGACGGTAACGGTAACGATGTTTACGTTTGCCGTTATCGTCGTCTTTGCTTAAACTCCCCAATAAGACGACGGTAACGGTAACGATGT
>NC_090876.1:5657300-5659800 GCF_036669935.1 Montipora foliosa
TGGGTGCTTAGACTTAAATACCGGCAGCACTTTACCATGGCTGGCGGATGACGGTGAAAGAAGTAACATAATCTCATCAAACTGCTATTTGCAACGCGATGTTTCTCATTTCCTGAAACGTTCTGAGAACGTCCCAGCATTAGCGTAGCGTAGATACCCGAAATGTTCCATTGAAAGGTATTTTTAGCTGGTTTCCAGTCACTAAAATTTAGTTTTAGTCGTACTAAAATATGGCTCAAACGTAACATTTAGCGCCGTTGAATGGAGCGTTTTTGCGTAGAAATTGCAATTCATTTTTTACGTCAATGGTTACTAAACAATTGGTCTGGCATTGTAAGTTATCCATGGGAAATTTTCCGGTATGTTTGCCTGTGACCGACATATTCACGACCCGCAGGCGTGTGACCCACGTGAAGTTAACTTGGAAAATTATCCATCCTTTTCTAACGGCCGTACTAGATCCTCTAATAGGGAGCTTACGAAACGACGACGCCGACGGCAACGACGACGCTACAAAACAGTAACTTTAGTGAGCAAAAACAGTGGCTCTGCACGCTCTGCACGTGCGTTTTACATTTTGGTACATTTCTTTGCCGTCATCTCCTAAACAGGGAGTTTAAGAAACGACAACGGCTTCGGCATCGACAACCCCAAAAAGCAGTAATATTGGTTGAAAGAACAAAAATGATCGTGCTGCACGTGCGGCACGCATTTTTGAACATATTTTGAAGTGACGTTTTCGTCCCCGTAGCCGTCGTGGTTTCTTAAACACCATAATGACTACGTGAAGTGACCAAATTCAACTTTTAAGTTTTGTGGAGGACGTTAGCACATGACGATAAATTTTCAGTTCTCTCTCTACACTTCCAACCCACTCATACCAGATTAATTCCTGGACAGTTACTACGCATTTTTAACGCGAAATGACAAGAAAGAGTTTCGCAGTGATATGAATAACGCGAACTTGTATTTTTAAATGAAGTCCTTGTAGCCGTCGTCGTCCTCGTTTCGTTCAAGCTCCCTAATAAATGTAAGATATGGACGAACAAATAGTATTCTTTTTTGAATAGATATATTGACAGCTAGAAATGCTTGGCCGAATAATTTCTTAGACGCTGATAATGTTAATAAGTTCAAAAAACGTTTGTAAAAATGTTTAATTGCACGTTAGGGTCATTTTATCAAACGTAAAATTATCTATTCTATTTGATTACGATGTTTGGCTTGTTGTAAAATACGCAACGCAATGTACGGCGCTGTCAATCTGTAAAATACGCAATATGTGCAAGACGGTTCATTTTAACAGCGGTTAACTTGCAAAATGTCAAACAGCGCATGCTCACCGTTCCACGAGGTTTCTCCTTAAGGTTTCTTTCATTCGCTTTTGTGTTCCTCATGTTTACCCTTTGCGAGATTTTAGGTTCGTTTATTCACAAGTTTGTTTTGTATCTGGATGGTGTTTGTATTTTCAATTACAACCTATCCCTTGGGGAGCCTTTCTAGGCTCGTAACAGAGACTTTACCTTTAACAAGGGGTTATCGCGCATAGCTTTTAACCAATAAAATCCCCGTGCACTAATCCTATTTTGCATTTTGCTGCACCCAAAAAGGTCAACCGAGATTAGAACTCGGAAACCTTTCAGGTATTCCGAGTACTTAGATTCAGATGGGAAAATGAACAACATTTCGATAAGGGCACTTTAAGATTTGCAATGACAAGCTATTTTTCCCGCCAAAACCTTTCTTCAATGCTTCCATCGCCACAACTCTTTGGTGTGTTAGAGCCAATATTAGGGATCGTACGCATGGACGAAGACGACGCCAACGAGAACTTTGCCTAAAAGTTTTATTTCCCGTTCATTGTAGCATTTTCGTGATATCTTCTATAAGTCGTTCGGAATGGAAAGTGTGATTCAACATTGGCATGAGGGGTATGGTTGTTTGGGATGTAAATTTAAAATGTTTCGTCAGGTTCTCACGTCCTCTACACAACCCGCTTAAATTTGGTCAATTCACGTCGTTGTCAGGACGAATACGGCAAAAAAAATGTGTAAAAAAGCAAAACGCGAGTGCAAGGCGTGCAGGGCCTTTTTTTCAGTTCATTAATCGTATTATTTTGTGACGTTCTCGTAGCCGCCGTGGACGTCCTTCCGTAAACTCCCTACTATTGCCACTGTAACGAAAGGCGAAATCCCCTCATCCAGCTTGTTACGAAGGAATCACCGTTATTTGCTTTTTGCTGCCTTGAAAGCGTTTCCGAGACGCATCGCTCTCCAGGCGTACTAGCACAGGCTCCTTTCGCGGCTTTGTCACTTAAAATCCCACCTGCCTCTACGGAATGCTAGAATGGCGGTCGAGCAGTTTTATAGGCCATCGCGGAATTGCGCAGGGAACTGGGGCGAGTTTCAAATTTGAACTAAACGATAAATTCACACCATCACATTGAGACTGGCCGTCCGTACAAGTTTGATGCCTTTAGGTCGAACAGAGACCAAGGGCA
>NC_090876.1:5672300-5674800 GCF_036669935.1 Montipora foliosa
AAACCTACTCGAATCCAAGATCGGCGTCTACAACGTCAACTAACGTCGAGAAAGGTTAGTTGGTTTATGCTTACTAAACTGCGTGCAGTCCGCCTTTTCTCTTAATAAGAGACTGCTCGCAGTCTAATGGCGTAATGCTCTATTTAGCATCGTCCGTTACCCACATTTTGACAGTGGGGAAAAAAAAAGTGCGGGAAGAACGTGGACCCAGTTGTTTGAAGGCCGATCAGCGCTGGGGTTAAATTGTTATCCGGGTTTATTTTTCTTTCATTCAAAAGCATTCTCGAGCTCTCGGGAAATTTTAAGCTTAAACTGAATTTGCTTTTTTCACCTTTCAAATCTCTATCAAAAATTCGCACAAACCCTGGGTTATCCTAACCCAACTTAGAACAACTCGACCGTTTTCATTATGCCCCTCAATACAATAATCTGTTAAGCCTAAAATTTGAAACAGGCTTGGGTCTTCAGTCGTACATGTACAACTCAGTTTGGAAAATCAGTTCTCTGAATAAAATGTACCTCTTCAGGAACTCCCGAAGAAAGGAAATTTCATTAAGGGGTGGGGGAGCTTCAAGATAAGTTTAAATCAAAGAAATTTATTTTTTTCCTTTAAATCAGCTTTATAGACTTGCCTACTCGTGAAGCAAAATCGGGGTAAACACTGCACTTAATAATATTCTGACTAGTACAATATTATAAACCAGTAGCTGTTTTTCTGCTTTTGTTTATTATATTTTCTTTGATTTAAGCTTGTGATGTTTATTTCCACTTTAACTGCAATTATTAAAATAAGTGCCTCTTCTCAAATAAGTGTAACGGCAGCTAAATTAGTCCAACAACCTTTATTTAGTAATGATTTTTTTAGTAATTCCAGTTAATTGTTATCATGTTTCAGAGGTGTCACGGGTGTGGAATATGAGGACATTTGCGTCAAAAAATTACAAAATGGTACAAGTAAACAATAAGATGACCACAAGGGAGTTTATTGCAAAAGTGGCCAAAATATTTAATGTACGTCAAGAATTGATTTGTGTAACATACGACTTTGACACTGGCAATGAAGTGGTCAAGGTGGAAATTGAGGAAAGTGATGACAACAGCCTCCACCATGCAGTCGAGGTACTAAAAAATTACTCAAAGTTGACTGTGGAGGTGAAACTTCAACCTAGTCCTGCAGAGTTATCTATTGCTGATGGAAAACGGGCTCTCAGGAGTAAGGAAGTAGTGGCAGAGCAACTCAAACGTGAAATGGGGTTACACGATGATACAGGGAAGCGAACACGTGGCTTTTTAGATGCAAAGTGGACTGCCAAATGCGATCAGATAATGGTAGAAGATTCTAGGTTCCTCTTGGAGTTTGACAAGACAAAGGCTGGGGTAAAGTTGGTATTTGGTAATGACGGCTACCTGCTGAACCCATTCCAAGTTATTTGCCCCATCTGCATGGAAATTAAAGTATTGAGCTCCATGAACCAACTGCGTGCCCTTTCACAGCATCTCAAAGATAAACATCTGGAGGATTCTAAAGGGAGAAGCATAATCAAGCGTCTGGGTGCGTGGCTTGAAAATCACTTTGTTTCCAGTGAAGAACTTGATCAGTTTGCTTCAATTCCTGAATTGATCTCACTACAAGAAATGTTAACAACTACACGGGTCAAGGCTATGGTCTTGGCCCGTGATATTTTGTAAGGGCACTTACATGAAATTTTTTTTATTGATACATATTTCAGCATAATAACATTGTCGTCACTTGAGTTAAATTTGTAGCAGCATAAAATAATAATTTCTAGTTTTTATAAAAAATTCGTATTGCATGTTAGGACATGACTTGAGCCTAATTTCCATAAAATCTTGGAATTTTCATAACTTATGAAAAACCTATTTGGTGGCGAGATGCCACAAAGTTATTTAATACAGTGTTTTTGTCATTGCATGAAACTGGTTAGATTGGTATACTCTCATTTTAATTCAAGTAAAAATTGATGTGAGTGAAACAGGTCACATGACAATTTTTATGCTGTTCCAGCCACATAAATTTTTTAAGGGGTAAACCAAACATTTACCCATGGTTGGGTCTTGCTTTTAATTAACCAATTTCTTCCCCTTTTTTTTTCCAATTTTCTTTTCAATAACATCCTGTCATCATATCTCTCTTGGCCACATCAGTTTAACTCTAATCTTTTCAATACATTAAAATACGTTTTTAGCAACTTTTACAATTATTAATCGCATGGTTCGCAAAGACAGACAGTTTTAACTTTGTATGTGGTTGATGCCAAAAATTGAGCCATGTCTTAACATGCTTGAGTGTTTTTGGTTTTAATTTCAATACAAAAATCAGCAACAGGAGACAATATTCGGAAAAATGTCTTAGTCGATTCAAGTATATGAAGAAAAGCACACACTCAAGTTGACAGTATATATGTGACAAATTTTGTGATAAAGTCTTTCTTGAGTACTTTAATAGAACTCTTAAAAGGTGTATTACCTGATCTCAGAG
>NC_090876.1:5679800-5714800 GCF_036669935.1 Montipora foliosa
ATCACACAACAGAAGACACTGGCCAAGTATTATAATTAATGGTGATAGTATTCTCTACGTTAGGAGTAGCCTTCCTAGAGTCTATGAGCATGATTCTTAAAGGACCATATACTCAGTCATGTCTTATTTTGTATTACTTGTTGTGATGCAATAAGAATTTGCTTCACCGTGCATGGAAAGTAGGTTACACTGTGAGGCATTAAGCTCCTCTCATATTATTCAAATTATAGGCCATTTGTACTAAGAGGTCATGTGACATCGTTTTTATGAAAATGAAAGTTATTTGATTTTGCCTTCAAAAAACGATTATTGGGTCATATCTTAAACAAAATAATAGTGATTTGGTTTTTCAAACCCACGCCATTTTCTTTAAATGAGTAAGCTTGTAGCTTGTCACGTGACCTCTTTCTGAACACAAATTTTGCTTTCAAACTTCAAGGAAAATGATGAAAAGATGATGTGGTAATGTTTGCAGCACATTTGAGCGTAACTATCAAATGTTTAACAAGATATAAGCAAAACATAGTTTTGGCCACCATGTTGGAGGGCAAGAGTATGCCCTACAACATGGCGGCCAATGGCAAATCACAAGTTACTTTGTTGAAAAATCACAGTGCCACAAAATATCTCCCTTAAATGCATTTCCACGCAAATTTCGGGTGTAAGATAATTTTTATGTACTCTGTCAATATTTGGCATGAGCAAGATTCCAACTCATTGTTTAAAGGAAGCATTGGTCACGTGATCTCGTAGTGCAAGTGGCTTATTGTACACAACTCCTTAAGCAGGGTAATCATTGTACATGGCTGTGTGTTCAGAAGTGCATATAACTGCAACTTGGATACCCTGCACTAGATAGTGTTGTTTATCATTTTACTAATACTAAAATGAGGTGCTTGAGTAGTCAAAACCATGCTAGTTTGAGAAGCATTTCAATTCTTTAATGTGTTGTCGTAAGAATATTGCTGACTGAATTTATTATTTTCATCAGTAAAGTTTTCTTGAATTTTTAACTTAAGCTAAAAATGCTTTATACTAAGTAAGGATTTTAAAGTTAAAATTAAGGTTTTTCTTTCAAGTGAATTAAGTGTTGAATCAGATAAAAGAATATGCCAAATGGTTTTGGGTGTAAAAATTGGGGTGATTAGGTCAAAAGCCTGAAACTTTTAAAAATACATGCATTTGTAGGAGAAAATATAGGCTGGATAATTCAAGAAAATATTTAAGATGGTTGAATAGTATGCAATGCTAATTTTAATCTGTAAAATAATTAATAAGAATATTGCAAACTTGTGACAATTTGTCTCGAAGGGAGGGGGTGTGAAAGCTGATTGTTTTTACGCGCGTGTGCACGTGTTTTTTTTAGTCGAGAAGGTCTCGTGCGGAATAAAAGTCACGTGGTCGAAATATAGGGAATTGTCAGCCATGTTTACCAGGCCAAGAAGCAAAAAGAAATGGGCTAGTGTAGCAGACCGTTTTAAATCCTTTGCACCTTTTCGTTTAATGGGCGATAGCAAGAATTATGTTCGCTCCTTTTAAGCCATGTCAGGCAGATATTGCAGCAACACTGCTTGGGTTGATTTCAGCTCCTGTTCATCGATTGACTTAATCTTAGGACTTAACTCGTGATTTTAAAGATGGAAAGTTCCTGAACATGAAGGTTTGGAAATGTTCAATGGATTGAACTCAGCTTAGAGGTGTGTGCGGGGCAAAGGGCTGATTTTATGTCTTGTCATTTACGTCGGGTAAGTAATCTTGAAAGTCTAGTACTATGAGCTCAAATGCAGGTTCTGGGATGTTGCGTGTTGAAAATTCGTAAACGAGTTTGAATGAGTCTACCGGGTATTTCAAGTAGATTGTAGCCTCATGTTGCAGTTGACTAGACCTTTAACTCGAATGAACAGGTGCTGAAAATCTACCCTGTAACCTACAAAAACTATCTTATACGTTAGTGACATTTAACCTGCAACATGCAAAAAGTACATATTGACAGTGGCCTCCGCATAAGCTTATGATGTTTAAGCTTGCTTGCTCAACGTTTAAGTGATCATTAACTGAGCTTGACTCTAGAATAGCTTTCATCTTTTCTAATTTTCACTGTTTTTTCTCAGCTTTCTAATAGAGATCTAGAATATTGATTTACCACAATATTAGCAGTATGAAATCGCTTTTTTTATGCAAGCCACACCTTCAGCTACACTTTCAATGTGAAATTACAAGTTTATTTATTTGTTAAACCAAGAGATTAAATTTGACAAGCAATAAATGTTCTGAAGATGGAAAACTGTGCCTTATGTACTTCTCTAATATCAGTTCCTTGCATGTTAATGTCTCATGAGGACAATCGGGGCAAGGATTGATTTCAGGTAGGAGGGAGGTTTGACATTTCTTCCTATGATTTTCAGGAACTTACATCCAATGTTTTATCAAAGGTTAGTGACTTAAATATCCGCAAATTCCCTGGTAGCTGGGATGAAGCATTTTAACAGAAAATCTTTTCTTAGTTGAAATGCCTAGCCTCCCCTCCTGTGGAGCCAAACATGTTTGCAGCAGATGTCTGCAGAAAGTTATGGGACCTGAAAGTCTTTAAGGAATACCTCTGCTGTTAAGGGACCCCTTCCCCTTTTCTATATAAACAGAATCCTTATGTTTTATTATTTTTGTTGTAGCCTGAGAAAACAGACGACATTTAGCGACACTACCACTAGTTTCCCCACCAAATGACGTTTGAGAAAGGAGCGCACAAATTCCATACTGATGTGGCGTCACAACCCAGATTTGGGTAGTGCTTCTGATTGGTTGAACTGCATAAGAAATTTGATTCCACCAATCAGAAGCAATATCCAGTGGTAGCATCACCAAATTTCGGCTATATTCTCAGGCAATTGCTGTTGTTGGAATAATAATAATAATAATAATAATAATTATAATTATAATTATATTATTATTATTTATTATTATTTAAAATTTTAACTTCTGACTTAAGGCGATTTAAAGCGACTTAAGGCGACTTAAGGCGACTTTAGGCGACTTAAGGCGACTTAAGGCGACTTAAGGCGACTTTAGGTCCCAGAGTAGGCCTAAAGAATATCGTGATGTGCAAGTTTTGATTTCTGGTGTTGACCAGCGATGGATCACAACTGGACGCGGAGGCGTAACTAAAATAGGGAGCCTACAAAATCTACAACGTTTGCACAACGGCGCCGTTGGGTCACGTCATAGTCCCGTGTCGCCGTCCTGCAGAAATTTGAATTCTGATCTTACGATATTTTCAGTAAAGCTGACGACGTTCGTGCGCGTGCAGTAAATTTTCTAGCCGTGTCTGAAGTTTGTTTTTATCTTTTCACAAGGAAAGTTGTTCAGTCCAAAATTCGTGACTTCAGATAAACGAAAGCTTGTAGAAACGTTGGATTTGGATAAGAAAGCAAACGACGACGAATGCAAGGCTGAGTTTCGTTTCTACAGGGGGGGGGGGAATTTTAAAACTTGGCTTGCTGAACAGCTTCAACTAACTGACGAGATAACCACTTACAATGGTTTAGTTTTAGCTTCGATACCTGAGTGTATTATGCATTTTTTTCAAGAATTATGCCTATCCTTGTCGATATGGAGATTTGTCTTTGAATGTCACGAGTCCATTTATTTTTAGTTGTACAGTACACACCTCACACGCACGCAACCCCCCTTTCCCCCCCCCCCCCCACACACACACACACACAAAATAAAAAGCACATATCAAGAACATGTCTTTAAATGAGAAACTTCATGAGTTTATCTAGCAAACACACAGGAAGCATCGAGAGAAACTTTGACAACTAACCTCGCGTCCCGCTGTTTTCAAGACGCCGGCAAATCGCCCTCATCAACGTGGCCGACTTTGGTGCGACTCCGGCAAGTGCCCATAGAGGCATGCGCAGTAGACATGTCACGCAATTTAAAGGCGCCGTCGAGTCATAAGCACCTTAATATAAGACAGGACGCGACTTTCTAAATACTTGCCATTAAAAGGTCGAGAATCGTTCGTTACTGTCTTTTTTTGAGACTCCTCCTGGTCAAAGCGAGGCCCCTCCTAGAGCAACGCATTCCGGTCGCTGCGCAGGTCATTCTGGTCGAAAGAGAGACGCATAAAGCCTGGTTGTCACTAGCGACGCAAGCTCAAGCGCAAGTAAAAGCATAAGAAGTTTAGGTTAGTGACTCGAACGAACGTCGCCTGTGACGTAAGCATTAAAACCAACCACAGCATCCGCCATTTTGTTTAAATGTTCAGGCGCGGGGAATCTGGAACGAGTGCTTTCATTGGCCAGACAAAGCAAATTTCTTGAGCTTATGCTGCGTTTCGTTTTCACGTGTTCACACGACGCAAGCGAACGCAAGCAGAAGCGCAAACACAAAGAAAAGGAGAAATTTTGATCCTTGCGGCGCTTGTGCTTATGCTTGAGTCAACCCCGTTTTTACGGTGAAATAAGCGCTCTTATGCTTGCGCTTGCGCATGCGTCGCTAGTGAAAACAAGGTTTTACGGCCACGTCTATTGTTTTCTGTTGATCAGTACGTCAGTTAAAGTTAAAGTCAATTTATTTAACGTCGGTAGTTCCTTCAGCTACGAGGCTGGTATCAATGGAAGCCGACGGTGCGCCCTTTACCCCCCTCCCTCTGTAAGTGCTCCGTTTTTAGGGTTTTTAAAGCTATAGCTACAAGGATCAGAGGAAAATCGACAAAGACGTTTAAGTCACCGAGGATCGAACCGGGGACCTCTCGCTCCGAAAGCCGCGCACTAGCCAACTGAGCCACAACTGATCTCCAGGGCCTGAAGTTCCTCATGACGGCACAAAGCTAAAAACATCGAAATTTTGTATTTATTTGTCTCGCCCATTTCTCTCGCTCTGCAGCAATTCTAAAACTTATCAGGGAAGACCATTTTGGTCATCATAAAAGGTAAAGTGCCTTTCTGAGCAGTAGCAGAACGTTAGTGTCATCCCCGCTTTCAATGATGATTTTATTTGCAAAGCAATGAGACGAAAAAATAACTAAAATTCTCAGGAATAATGTAGAGTGGTGTTTTTATATCTCTATCCACAAATATCTAAATTACTCTCACTTTAAAAATATTCCCTTTCCGGTGTACGACTACTTTCACATTCAAGGTAAACAGAAAAAGTAAGTGAAAACAACACACAAATAGTGGTGACAAACATGAGATACAAACGCGTCCTTTGAATTTTTTTTTACTTTAAGTTAACGTTTCGTATGTTTTAACATTTAACTTTACTTCTGATGACGTATGTGGAAGCATTTAAAACGTTAAGTGAAATTTCAAAGGATGCGCTTGTATCTTATGTTTGTCGCTGATGCTTGTGTGATGTTCCTTCTTAGTCAAGACAAGCCGTAAATCATAAACGCGACGAAAAACATAGAAATACAGTAGTACCAGGGACGGCGGGGCTGACTTGTCGAGGGAAGGATTACGTTTTTTACAAACGTTGGCCGTGTAGCACTTATATTTGAACAGACTTAACTGATTAGAGTGTAATGTGAAGTGCTAGTTTTCTTCCCCATATGAACCATGTGAGCGTTAGCCCTACTAATGGAAATGGGCCCACACAAGGACAGAGAAAAACTCTCACCAGGGTGGGAATTGAACCCACGACCCTCGGGTTAGATCATCGCTGCTCTACCGACTCAGCAACAAGGTCAGACGGGAGCAAGCCGATGTTCATTGCATGCTGTGACTTTAACATCTTCAGTTCCCACGGTCTGCTCCCGTCTGACCTTTCAGCTCAGTCGGTTGAGCACTCTTAATCAGTTAACTTGTAGGGGGTTCTGGGGGAATTCTCCGCCAGAAAAGGTTGAAATCTTGAAGCTAGGAAAATGCTACTTTCAGCATTCTCGGCGAGATATCCAAAAAAATAAACGTGGATTAACTACTTGATACAGCTATAACTTAATAGATATCTCCCAGGATTAAGCCCCAGCCCCTCCTCGGCTCCGCCGTCCCTGAGTACTCGTTACGTTCAAGGCAGCTGCCCGTCAAGGTTTTGAAATTACCAAACAACTGGCAGTTCCAAACCCGGCAGAGAAAGTTCTCAGCGGGTTTTCTTGCACCGGCTACTGCTTTTAAAGGCCTTTAATATTTTTTACGTATTTGTCTTATCGCAACTGCTGAATGCAGATTGTTTTAAATTGGGTGCTTTAACTTAGACTCTGTTATTGCTAAGATCATATGACACTGATGAGAAATGAAAAATTACGTTTTGCACTCTGCTAGTCTTGACACAGTGAAATTGATGAGATGAAATTGTGAAATTGATAAGAACAGTTGATTGCAGAACCGCTAAATTCTAAATCCGCATCATTGTAACTTGTCATGCCGTATCTGAGCTTTTCATGTGTGTAAAGCACACTTACACCTGAGAGGCCGCCTGTTACCATAGAGAGCACTTCTTCTTCGGATTCATAGGTGACCCTGATTTGCATTTGAATGCTTCTGCGAATTTATCGTAGTTTTGAAGCGTACCGATTATCCTGAAACGAAGAAAGCGCATTTTTGAGATGAATGCTATCTGCCAATGTCGGTCGGCTATTGTCTGCTAAGTAACCTGGCCTGTGAATGGCAGCGAGGCTGGAAGTGACCTTCATTTCACGTGTGCAACATGCTTTTCTCTTGCTAACGGGTATAAGTTTTCACTAGGCTGCGACTACATGGGCAATTTCTAAGTTGCAACTGATACTTATACCATTTTTTCCCTGATCTGCAAGTTTGAAAGGTGAGAAATAAACTGAAAACTATTTGGTGGGACACTGTACTCACCTGTACTGAGGGAAGGTGTGAGAGTCGGTCGCCAATTGACGAAGGGCTGCTTTCTTCTTGTACAAGCTACACAAAGGCTGATGTGAAAAAGATAGTTTCATGTTACCATTTCAAATTGACATTAAAGTGGAACTTCGATTTCACCAAGTGCCGAATTCTGTGCTCTATAACGGGATGTCGACTATTGACTTGTTTTCGATTCACTCTGATCTAAGTTGGCTCAAGAATCTCTTTCGTTTACATTGGTTCGAGAGCTCGTAGTGACTGTTGGGTGTAATGAAGACTGATGGAGAAATACTGCGAATTGAAAGCTTTCCGGAATGGCCTAAAGTTATGACAGGGCCTTGCCGATTTTCGCTTTCCTACAGGAAAACAAGCTCAAATAACTGTACTAATTAAGGCATTTCAAGGAGCTCCCGTAACGAATAAAGTCGTTAAGTCCTTTTCTTTGGTACAGATGGTGCAAGAATTTGAGTTCTTTGTCACTGTTGACATTAGATGAAATAAGTGACTGATATTGTCAGTCAGCAGATATAGTCACTCGACATCTAATCGATAAAATGTACAACGGCAAGATGGAGGACGCCTAGTTTTGATAGGTGGCCGCATGAATAGGCAAAACACTGGAAGGGTAGAGTAACGATTTGCTAAGTGCTTGATTGTTTTATCTACTCAGTCTGGCGGAACATTAAAGACAAAGGAACGGGTTACTATACTAACTCTAGAAAATCCTACGAAGAAAAGCTGTTCCTCCGTCAGCCCAAGGCCAGGAAGCGCTCCTTCAGTGCCCTCTCGTTCAACCAGTGTCTTGTACGCCTAGAAACACAAGGAAATATGGTGATCATAATTGTCATTATCGTTCTGGTTGTCATAATTATATGTATGTTGCTGATAGAAACATGAACTTTCAGCGGCCCCGTCGACGTATCATCATCATCATCATCATCATCATCATCAGTTAGTCATCGGCGAAATCGTACTCATCCTCCTGGTCTTCGTAATTTCACCAGTCCTCGTTGTGAAACATGCCACAGACATGAGTGTGCATCACTAGCCACCGCTAAGGATCGGAATGCTAGAGGAGGAAGAGGGTAGAATACCGCTACCTTCCTCCTGCTTCCGGTCTTCTCCCAAAGACTTTTCATCTTTCTTTCACGATCTTCTTTCTAATCCTTTCACCCTGCTTCTCAACACAAAAGAGAATTTTAAATACGTTGACGGCTCTGCTCAAGTTCACGCCTTTGTGGGCCACACACCGGTGGTTACCTTGAACTATTGCTTGTTTTGTACAATCAAATATGCATTTCTTTCCCGATCAGCGCATGGGAAATTGCCCTGGTGCTTCGACACGTCCCAAAAATATCAACACTGCCCTCTCTGTTGTCCTTCGTAAGACATCTTTAGGACACCAAATTCCAATCCTGCACCACAAACAAGCAAGTCAAGCCAAGCCTAAAAGCAGAGCTCCTGGGTTATTTATTCTTACGACAATGAGTTACCCTGGCTTGACCCTGGTCAGCGGTCAACTTAAAAAAAAACTGACCTCGACGACTTCTAAACTTGAGCCCGCGATATGGTCACGTGACACTGGTCAGTGGATGCCTCGTTTTTGACAGGTGTCAATTGACCAAAATACGGATGTCCAATATCAAAGATGGACGCTGTAAACGGCCGCCATGTTGGGCGTATTGATGATGATTATTATTTAACAATTATTCGCCGAAGGCGAAGTGATTATCGGTGAATATTCACCGATAATCACTGAGCCTGAGGCGAATAATTGTTTTAGTATTAATACACAGGTGATTATTTCAAAAAAGAGAAAAAAAAAACATTTCAACGCGAAATCATCTTCACTTACAGTGGCAAAACGACTACTGGCAGCCATTTTGTCCGTCGAGGTGATTATCGGCTGATAATCCGAGATCGCGAGCCAATGAGAGCGCGCGATTTTGTATAATCACCTGTGTATTTATACCAATATATTTATATTGGGCAACTTCGTCACGCGTACGCCCCCACGAGCAATACCGCTAGCCATGTTTACCATGAGAAAAGCAACTCATGGGTTCCTATGAGTATGGTCTCCACTATAACCTTACCGCGTCAAGAGAAAATGAGAGGACAGAGAGGGAGGCTCAGGGCGTTGGCCGGGATATGTCATGTCCACAAAAGATATTTTTAGACGAGCGGAAGTCTTTGTTCTAGCGGAAGTCTGTTTTCCGAGACGTCCGCACGCAGTCTTGCCTTGCTCTCAGGTTCTTAGTGAAAAGAGAAAACGGCAGCGCTCGTGGAAGGCTGATAAATATTTATTTTCTTTCAAACATCAGACCGAGGTTGGCCTGCACGCGGACGTCTCGGAAGACAGACTTCCCCTAGAACAAAGACTTCCGCTCGTCTAAAAATAACTTTCGTGGACATTGGACATGATATATCCCAAGGGCTGGACCGGGAGCCCCCCTCTCTGTCCCCTCATTTTCTCTTGCTTACGTTGAATGCAAGTTCGATGCCTCCATTATCCGCGATGTTTTCATTCAGTGTTTGGTTGCCATTTATCTGAAAAACAAAAATAACAGTAACTAACCGAAGCCTGGGAATTTTAATTCATGTTTATTGAAAACGTCCATCCAATTCTCGTCATTCTCGTCTCATTCATTAGTTATTGGTCTAAAGCCTCAATTACTGCAAAACAAATATCACTACTTTTATATTTAGTCGCGAGGTATCACATTTGGACCCACAGATCCCGCGGGTCAATACCCTAGGATAGAGGGCTTCCACTCATTCCTCTCACATTACAACTCCACAACTTGCAACTGAAAGATATTTTTGTTGTGTGTTGCAAGTTATGGGAACAACTAAGAATTTAACGTTCAAGCTAGCATAATCTAAGTTCTCAGAGAAGCCATTAAAGTGTCCATAACCCCAAAATATTTTTTCGCTAAAATGAGTCTTTGCGCCTGTTCGAGACGCATTGCAGCCATTTTTCTCCTTTTTCTAACAAATCCTGCAATTTTATAGGCTTCGAAAGTTGCGAAAATCCAAGCATCTTTTGTTCACGACCGAGTCAGTAGGGGAGTGGGTCTATTCCTGTTTTTACGTCACAATCTACTTTGCATGCATTTTTAAAAGAAAGAGTTAATGCAATGTAAATCAGTTTGTGACGTAAAAATAGGAATAGACCCACTCCCCCTCTAACTCGGTCATGAACAAAAGATGCTTGGATTTTCGCAACTTTGGAAGCCTCTAAAATGGCAGGATTTGTTAGAAGAAGGAAAAAATAGCCGCGATGCGTTTCGAACAGGTGCAAAGATTAATTTTACCGAAAAAAATATTTTGGGGTTATGGGCACTTTAACGTTGTCAAAAATAAAGGAATAAAAAGAGAAAAAAGTCAAGTAGTGAATGATCCGGGGAGCGCCTCTGAGGAGGTAGTGTGGCCCAGTGGTTAGTTAGGGCGCTTGCCTTAATTGAGATCCGGAGAAACCGGGTTCAAGACCCGCTCTGACCACTTGTTGAAATTGTTCTTGGTAGTCCCTGGTTCAACTTCCCAGCTGCACAAGTAAATAGCCAACTGGTTTGCCTCCGGCCAGTCGGGATTCTTAGCAGTTGTTGTTGTGTTCCGTCGTTTCGTTAATTGTGTTTCATGGGCCTTGAAAAGCCCCAATGGAAAGCGGTCAATTAAGTATGTATTGTATTGTTTAAATTTTTGCGCTAAGAGCTAATCAACAGGGGCGTCCAAAAAGAACCTCACTTTGAGAGATTATCCTCTCAAACCTGGTGATATTTAGATTCATATCTGCACTGTCTTTTTTTTATTGTTCCATTTACGCATATATGACAGACATTGCGCTTTCATTGCAGTAATGCAGCAGCTCTCGTAACCTGCTATTCTTTGGTATTGTAAGCAGCTTCTATTGTTTTAAAGGAAAAAGGAAAGGAAAGGAATCGAACCCGGGCCACATTGGTGGAAGGCGAGTGCTCTAACCACTGCGCCATCCCTGCACCTCCAATATGAAAGTCATTGTTTCAATTGTTTAGTGTTTTGTCTTTGGCTTGGGTATCGAGCCAATTACATTATACGTTATGAGAGCTGCCACATTACTCTTTGATTGCCTGAAAGGCATAATACATGACCAGAAAGCTGTTTTTAGTATACCGCTATGAGAAAAAGATAGCTCCGGGAAGAGGTGTGAGAGGCGTTGGGTCATGACCTCCCGCCCTTCATAACGGACTATACCAGCATTGATTTTTGAGGTTCCGATTTATAACCGGCCTCACTTGGGAGGCGTGAAAGGGGTTGCGAGAAATTGTCACCTCATGGGTTACAAGATGGCGACGGACCACTTGAAGACGATTACTCTAAGGAAATATTTCTTACAGTTACAGTCAACTGATCAAAGCAGAACGATTTGACAGTTATGACCCGCAAGGATGCTCTTAAAGTGGTATTACGACCTAAAAAACAAATATTTTTTTCCTTTAGATTTCAAAACTATGTTAACTAAACACTAACTGACCCAAGTTTTAAGTTCTGATTTTAAGAAGACACCTGTTTAATTCAACTGGAATTTTCTTATTTCTTGGTCCGCCATTACTAACTTTAAAATCTTGAGAGAGCTGGGTCGAGGAGAAAATGACGTCAAAGACTCATTAGTTTAAGAGTGCAATGCGTGTGTGCGCGGCTGAATTAACATGCAGCACGAGAGTTTTGGGCTTTCATACTTTTAAACCCGCGTTTTTGCATATATAATAAATTGCGTTTACACGCTGAAATTTTAAGCTGGTGAGTAAATGACGTCATTTTCTCTAGATCCAACCCACTGAGGTCAAATCGGTCAGTTTTGAACGTGAGTAATGGCGGACCGTGAAAACCAAAACTTATACTCAAAATAAACAGCATTTGGATAAAACTCAAAGCTCAAAATTTTGCCAGTTAGGTTTTAAGCGAACACGCTTTCAAAATCTGAAGAAAAAAAGGAAATGAGTCTTTGATCATAGTACCACTTTAAAACCCGAAGGAACACCAGTCGTGTTATCTCTATTCTGTACAGAAAATGACGTATTTGGAGAATGAGGAAACGGGGGTGGATAATAGACCATTTTACAGTTGTAACTGGGTTACCTGGCCTAAGAGTGGAAGCGAGACTGCCGGTGACTCTGCTTTGATACAAACCTTTGTGCTTTTCTTATGTTAATGTAGACTAATTAGAATTACAACAACACAATTTACATGATAAAAGCAGTAAGGTCTGTATCAATACAAAATCACTGGCAGCCTCGCAGTCATTTATAAGCTAGGTAACTGAGCAAACAACTGTAAAATGACCTATTGACCATCAAGTTGGCGTTTTGCATATTCGACCTTTTCATTCTGACGGAAGATAAGTGACCGCCAAATTTGCACTTATGTCCAGAATGCGCGTAATCCCTGTAAGTCTAAGACCTTGGTACCTTTTTCCAGCTATAAGGGTGGGATTTGCATTATTTTTAGCTTAGGGTACATGCAGCTGTTTATCCTTACTCAAGGAGAAGCATTTGGGGGACGCTTTTTGACGTTAATTGTCTGTACTTTGTAGGAGTAAAGATGGCACAATCGGTTAGTGCGCGGCCTTGGTGCAAGAGGTCCTGAGTTCGATTCCCGGATCTCGCATCCTTGTTTCGACTTCTTTCCTTTCCGTGTAGCTAAGTAGCTTTAAATACCTGTAAAACGGAGCACCGATGGAGAGGGGGGAGTAAAATGAGCGCTCCGTCGACCTCAGGTTTGCCAGTTGAATTACTGTTACGAGTTATCGACGTTAAATATGGTTACTTTACTTTACTTTATGTGGAATTTGGGAAGAAAAGTTTGCGTATGCCACATTCGACCAATTCATTCTGCCGGAAGATTGGCTCGAAAAAATGTAATCAAGAATTGTTAGTCTCAATAGATCACTTCCTAATTCACCTTGGTCTCTATGGAAACCAAAAAACGCATTTCGACTCGCTTTGAAACCGAGGTAAAGATGAAGCGGGAATGGCTTATTCAAAAAAGAAACGGTTGCGTAAATCCTTGTCAGTTTCTTCACAGTCATTCACCACTTTTAAAATTGAAGAACAAGTCCACTGTCATACCTTCTGGCCATAAACCTCGTATTTGGAATATTGCTTTGCGAGGCAACTTGATCTTGTTGTGAATCCACTTGCAGACTTTGAGGACCACCAATTGTTCATGTTACCGTCCTTGTCATAAAGTCTGCCTGCAAGTTACGAGGACAAGAGTCAAGATTTTGATCATTTTAATGTATCTTTGTTCCCTCTTATTTGGGCGCGTCTAGAATTTTTCTTAAATGAAGTCTTTGGTAAAACACCTGAATGAACCGGAAATACGGACAAGTTTAGTTGAATGGCATTTATAAGGCGAATTTACAAAGTGGTCGAGAACTCAGACCACAACTCATTTGCCCGCTAACGAAATTGCCTCCAATACTGGACCGAGTTGTTCGAAGCTCCATCTTTGGCTAAGGCCAAAACCAATACGCTGCCATGAAAATTAACCTCTGTTAGATAGGTTAGAGTTGTTCGGGTTTCGAACAATTCGGCCCTGGTGTGCTTTGGCGCACGTTGTCGGTAAATATTTGCCCAACATTTTGAATTTCGAAGCAAGGAAAGACTGGGGAGGAAATTGAACAAATTGCTATCAGGGGGAGGGCGTGGGAGATAGCACTTGAAAATGCAAGATGGCGGATCAGGAAGGTAACTCGCCTTCTCTAGAATGATTCATAGAAGGACTTAGCATTGTGCATTGCGGAGTGCTTTTTCGTGAACAACTGATTTTTAAAGTTATTTTTTCTGTCGAGAAATGCTATTCATAAAGAAGTGATTACCAGCACTGTCAAATCCGTGAGTTATTTCATGACCAATCACCATACCGATTCCGCCGTAGTTTAAATACCTAAGTAGAACAAGAATGCAATTGTTTTTTTAAACGAGCATCACAGGAAAAAAAAAATCACTGCGTAAACCAAAACATGAAGACAGAAACAGAATAAACATGTAAGTCTTAAAATATAAAATAAATTATAAAAAAAAAGAATTCAATTTTTAAAAGAAAAATAGTTCCTAAATAATTTATATAAGATGTAATAAGCATAGGAAATCGTCTGAACCTGAATGCATTTTGTGATTTATGGGCACGAGTGATGCGTTGAAAGTTCTAAAAATTGCACGAGGAGTGGGCGAAGAACGAGCATATAAGACTTATAGACCGAATGCATAAATGGCGGCCAAAAAATATTCTTTTGTCTTTGTGCTAATTGGACCCACAAGCCTCGTTAGCGCGGACAAAATACAAAAGAGGAATGTTACTTTAGAACGAGGCTAGTTGGTCTAATTAGCCCAAAGGCAAAAGAATATTTCTTTTGGCCACCATTTATGCATTCGGTCTATAATGTAAAATAAATTATTTACATCTTATATAAAGTAAATTGCGTTTTCACATGACGTCACGGCGGCCAAAACAAAGAAATGGCGGCCATGTTGGTATACCAAACTAATCCTCCGGAACTTGAACTCTATTTTTATTCAAATATTTTCTTTTTATTCAGTAATCCAATATGGCTGCTGGCTGAGCACGTGAGTCAAAACGCTCCATATACAGCAAATTCATCACAGAAGATGAAAGAAGTGTAAGCATAGAGAGTGGAGGAAAAAAATAAAGATCGGCATGGAGGAATGACACTTGGTTAAAGGCACAACATGAACCATCATAGTAACGCGACCATAAGCATCAGGTCACAGTTAAGTTGGCAGTACGTTTCCACAAATTTCCTCCCAGTGTTGCGGTAAATCGCTGCGGAAAGTGACTTGTTCAAGTTATGTGAAAGCAGGAAGAATTGTCACACTTACTCGGGGTCTCTTGGATTGTAGAATGGAGGTTGTAAAATAGCGGCTGGAAAGACTAAAAGAAAAAAACCCAAAAATTCTGTCTGAAAGGTTAACTTAACTTAAAAAGAAAACTTTATGAAAGAGCGAAGAGGCTCAAAAAAAAAAAGGAAAGGATGGGACGTAGAAAAAAGTGCGGGGAAATGGAAAGACGACTGGAACATAGCGTCATTGACCACAAGTCAGTAATAATTTCCACTTATAAAATAAGAAAATTTTTGTCTTACCAATGCGGTTTTGTGCGGGTGCATAGTAAGCGTTCACCTGGGATGGACTCATAAACCACCTAGTAAAGCACAATCAAGAAATGAAATAGCGAGTCACGCTTTCTGTGAGTTTCTCGAATTCAGTGAATAACCGACAAAAATTTGCTTCATGTAAAAGGATGAGATCTGGAAAATTGTACGACATTTTGGCGTAAATTAAATCATAAATACGCCACGGCAAAATGATGATGGCTGAAAGCGATCAAAACCCCCCGGGGGGATGGGGGAGGAGGGAGGTCCTCTCTTATATATATGCTTTTTCAGTCGTTTTGGTCTGAAATAGGGTATCGATGTTGACCATTTTGGTCTGAAATAGGGTATGGTTTTTGCACTCAAGTCTTGAATTGGGTGTGTTTTTTAGAAGAGGCTACTTCTTCATCGTTACGCCGACCGTGTAACACCTGAAATAAGTTAGGGAAAGTCGTAGATTTTGGTCTGAAATAAGTTAAGGGCTTCAGGAAGCGGGCCGCGCAACACAACCAATTTCTCTGGGAGTCCCCCCTCCTCCCAACCCCCGGATCACAGCATAGACGTTTAGAGCGCCTTGATCGCACGTTTTACGTACACCACGTTCGCTTTCAGGAAGAGATGCCAAAGTTCTCAAAGTTATAAAAAAGGCATCGCGTCAGAGTGCGGATACCGTGCACTGTGAAAAAATACTTCAGTAAATTGGGTAATTTTTCGCGTTCTTGTTCTTTTAACATATTTACACTGACAAGGTATTATTGTTTGCAATAAAAAATAGCCTACCATCCAGTGTCGAACTTCGTAACGTTATAGATAAACTCTAACTTGGTACATAATGCGAGTAGGCAGGGCGACCCAGTGGTTAGGGCGCTTGCCTTCATCAGATCCGGAGTTCTCGCGTTCAAGACACGCTCTGACCACTCGTTGAATTTGTTCGTAGTAGTCCCTGGTTCAACTTCTCAGTTGCACTTGTAAATAGCCAACAGGTTTGCCTTCGGCCAGTTGGCAGGGGTTCTTAACAGTTGTTGTTGAATGTTCTGTTCCGTCATGGTTGTGTTTCATTAGTCCAGCCCTGAAAAGCCCCTATATATGGCGCGTGATCAATTAAGAATGTGTGTATCTATGCTGATTCTATTTGCCAAAATGCTATTGCTAGACGCGTCAATGTTTCACTCCAGTGCTCGAACTACTCGTTAAAATGCTCGGATCATTTTAAGTACACAAAATACCATATCAAGGAACAAAAAAGCAAACCGTGCAGGCCGTAAAAAACTTTTTCAAGAGGGAAATAAAATACTCCAAGTACTAGCGACTTGAGGTTAGCTACAGCGGATGGCGTTGATTCAGTCAAACTTGGATCGGACCCAAGTGCTGCCAACTGAAGGCGGTTACACTCCCTAGTCTCAGTGAACAATCTTAGTGAACAGCCAGTTCAAATACATGCTATTATTATGAGCCAGTGCATCCCAAACGTGAGCCCTTTCAACGTTTTTTGGTACAGCCAGAGGAAAAGAAAGGCCGAAAAACTGAATGCAAGCGAAAGAGAGAAAGAAAAAGCGTATCTTGCTTACTGATCTTTGTCGACTGGTTTCCTCAGTGATCCGTGCGAGATATCCGCGGAAAACGTCAAAGCACTCACGAAATTGTCGAAGAGTATATCACCAACCTTAAGCTAGAAAACAAAAACAAGCAAAGTAAAGGCTAAGTAAAATAAGACTTTCATCTATGGAAAGCCCTAACTTTCTTAAGTAATTTTGGTTCTTTTGTCTTGAAGTTTTGTCTCGATGTTTTGGAGTTCTGGCATAGTGTACTGTTGTACTTCCATGACGATGTGTTGAGGTCTTCTTTTGACGTGCTGTTTATATAATCACATAAAGGGAGAAACTCGACGTCATAAAAGAACCTCACCACATAAAATGTAAACACAGCGTAGCAAAGGAAGACCTCAACACATCATGACGGAAACACAACGCGTAACCATCAAACCTCGTCACATCATGATGGAAACACGACACGTAACCATCAAACCTCGTCATATCATGACAAAACCTCACCACAGAATGACAAAACCACACAAGACAAGACAAAACTTCAAGACCAAAAGTAAAGAAAACTTTCCTCCAGGAGCCGGGGAAGGGTTTTTTTCGCCCCCAATTTTGAGCATAACTACAAAATTCAGAAGTTGGAGTTCTCTAAAAGTAACAAATTTTCTAACAAGGGTCCCTTAGACCCCTCTAAAAGAAATATCGCGTTGGCTGCTTGCTTTTAACCCCCTCCCCTCCTTACCCCGTCACATTAGGGAACTAGGGAACTTAAGCAACGACGACGGCGATGGCAACGAGAACGTCATCTTAGAATTATATAAATTCACGTTATTGTACTCAATTCATGACTATGTCAACCTTTTTAATGTAACAATGGTGTGGTAGTTCCTTTAAAGTGACACTGCATGGTCGGAACGGCGCTTAATTTAGGAGAGAAAATGAATATTTATCCTCAAGTGTTTATACAACCTCAAATTTGGCTATTTCATGTTGTTGTTTTGCAGACGACGACAAAGAAATGAACAAAATTGAAAAACGCACGTGTAGGGCGTGCAAAGCTATGCAAATTGGTGATGTTCTCGTTGCCGTCGCCGTTGTCGTTGCTTAAGTTCCCTATTAGCTTCTTTCACACAACCCGCAATGAATTTTGTTTTCCTCACAACTTTTGAATACTTGAAGCTATTATCAACTATTCACAAGTGCATTTGAAAACAATAGTTTATGCAAAATTTGTGGGGAAAACAAAATGCATTGCGGGTTATATGAAAGTAGCTAATTGTAGGAGGCTCCGCCGAACCAGGTCTGGCCCCAGTTGTTCAAAGGATGGATAGCGCAATTCGCCGGATAAATCACTATCCACTGGATAACTCAATCGGTTTTGCTAGTGTTTATCCGCTGGATAGTAATTTATCCAGTAGATAGCGCTACCATCGTTTGAATAACTGGGGCCTGGACAATTTTCCCAGTCCCTTGTCAGCCATTTCTCTGAATGTCACTCAACGCCACACACGAAAAAAGGCAGCGAATGAGAATTCACCAAACGTGTTGCCAGGTCTCAAGCAACGGTCTTCCGTCTCCTTTTTGCACTTTCAATTCTTAGCACTTGCTACAATGAATCCGTTCCTACACGAAGGAGAAAATACTGGCTAGCGGAGGGTTACGAAAGGAGTCGTCCTCAATAATAAAACACACCACTTCAAGAGAAAGGAATGTCAGTGCATATACATCTGATTAGCACTCACGGCTGTGAAATGAGAAGCTAATTCTTTCGAGTTCTTGATATAATCTGGATATCCGATGTTTTCTTGGATGGCAAGCCCCTGTAATAAAATTATAGCTCATCTTCATTATCGTAGACTAAGATCATCGTCATTCCCAGATCCTCAGGACAATCGCTAGGATCTCACTGCATCACGGTGGGGCAGGTACGTTTCCAACCACGACTACGCGATTTCCTTTAGGTTATGTCGCCTTTAACAAATCAATTATGCAACCAATGAATAAAGGGGGTAGGTAGTTTCTAAAGATACTGTGGTGCTGCGGCGGTGGGGAAGTAGTATACAATAATTTAGGTTTTATCAACGGAGTTGGATGGCGCTCTGACAAAGGGCTCTGAGGGAGGGCTCTGACGAAGGGCTAACGCTCGAAACGTCAGCTTTTAGAATCTCTGCATGTACGGTGGCCAATTTACATTATCAACTCCGTTGATAAAACCTAAACAATTATGCAACCGGCATACTAGATTCGACGAAGAAAACTCTGGCTTTAGGGACTGTTCCATAATTTTGTTTCAAGATAGCGTAAGTTTAAAGAAATGTATAGGTAGCATCAGAAAGTCTCTAGTGACTGACCCTCAAGTACCCTTCTCTTCCATCCAGGCTTTCTGGGTTGACTTGCCTCGTGCAATACGGAGATTTGGTACAGTATCGACCGAGGGCCTCTCCATATGAAGCGGGTTAACCGTGCTGGCTCGGTTACTGAGATGAAATTGGCTTTGGTTCCAATTCCATCTCTTCCTCAAATGAAGGATTATCCTTCATTGTCAGTTTGTTCCAAATGAAATATTATCCTCCATTTAGATTACTCTGTCCCAGGACTTGTGGTAGTCCATGGACAGGATTTGAACCCGGAGCACCTACTTTGAAGGAACTGTTTTGATGCACTTAACCACTAAAGAACAAATGACTGATAAGTGTGCCGATTATTTACCAAAACTAATTAGGATACATATAAAATCATTGCTGAATAATGGTCAAGTTTAAGGCTTGATTTTAAAATGGCTAGCTTTCTATTGAAGTTTGGTAACTGTGTAAGCTTGCTTCTTAGCGGGTGTTAATATACGTTTACAGCGGCATTTGGTAGTCTAGTGGTTAGGTGAAGGGGCTGTTAATCAAACGTTCCCATTCGAGTCCTGCGAGTCCAGACATTGGGGTTCGGCTTTTAAAAAGAAATTTTCATTGCCCTTGATCCCTATCAAGCATTCAGTGTCCAAACTGAACGATAATACTATAATAAATAATGAATAAATAATAATAATAATAATAATATCAATAAATAATAATAATAATAATAATAATAATAATAATAATAATAATAATAATAATAATAATAATCAACTTTATCTTTCGAGGATGGCACTTGACAGTATAAAATACTGATAAACTCGTGGCCTTCTAAACAAATTAAAAATAAACACATACATACAAATAATGAAGTAATTAAGACTAGCCCATAAAGAATTAAAATATGATCTATTTAAGAATTAATATAAAATATATGAAAATAAAGTAGAATAGCCTAAGATATAGTAAAGTGATGAACATCTTTATGGGACTCCAAAAAAGACTTCTTCAATCTTTCTAAACTAGAGCTACTCTTAATTTCATTGGGAAGTAAATTCTAAAACCTAGGGGTTGATACTTGAAAAGTCCTAGCACCTTCTGATTCTCTTTTATACTTTGAACAAATTAAATTCAAAGAACCATATCTACTTTATCTTTCACTAGAACGTATGACGATGTTTCCTTTGAGTAATTCTAACGTATAATTGGACACATCCCATTCAAATGTTTGTAAACTAATGCGCACTTATTAATCTTAGCTTCATTAAAAAAGGTAGCCAATTAAGTTCTTAAGTTCTTCTACTCTATTTACTCTAGTATCAGCGTTATTTAAATTATCAACAGATGTGGAAACCCACACTCTGGGGCCATACATCATAGTTTGCTTTATCATGGCGTTTTAATAAAGAATTCGTTGATCTAAAGGTACTTAACGCCTGATTTTTTTTCAAAATAGCAAGACGCTGCGTCAGCTTACTTATTGTGTTAGCAATACTGCAGTTGGAGCAAATTGACAATAGACCTCTTTACAGTTGTGTGCTTTGTTACCTGGCCTTTAAAGGAAAGTGAGGCTGGTGTTGACCTTGTTATGATACAGGCCTCACTGCTTTTCTTATGTAATTAAAATTCTTACACAAAAACATCATTAACATAGGAAAAGGAGGGAGGGCCGGCTGTATCATAACAACGTCAACACCAACCTCACTTTCATTTAAAGGCCAGGTAACTAAGCACACAACTTTAAATGGTCTGTTAAGAATTATCCTTTAATTGAGGGAGAGACTTGGTTGTTTGGTTCACAGGAGAAATTTGAACCCAGTTACCAAGATGAAAAGTAGTGATGCGACAATTTAGTTGCGAAATTAGCGCTTTTAGTAGTTCTTGCAACCTCACAACCCTTCTACCCTTGCGTTAACTATTAAAGGAAATAATTCCGAATATAATTATAGAAGTAAAAGTAAGATGCAGTCCGTTTTATCACAAAAATGCATTCTGTCATTTTTATTCCGTTAAACGGGCTGAAGTGTTCATAAGGAGAGCGAATTAAGGGATTGAGTTAGAGGCTTTTTACATCATATCTTACAGCAATGCTTTCGGTGGCAGCATATATTAACGTGGGAAAAAAAAAGAAGAAACACATTTCCAGAAAGCTGAAGCGTTCATTGTTTCTGCAGGGACAGTGGTTGCAAATAGCGAAGAAAAATTTTATTCTACATTTTCTTTGTTGCCTCTCCGCTCTGCCTTGGTGACGGATAGCCGAAAACATTTAGAGCTTTCATATCCGTATATCAATGCACGCTTTTCCTTATTTAATTTCTCCTTGTTGTGTCCCACCCACTGCGTTGTTCCAATATGCGATCGAGAAATCCCTTACAACTTAAAACCCTTCATTTGCTCTGGCGGAAGGCTAACGCTCAAAACGTCATCTTCTTTCGTCTCTCTTTGGTAGTGACTTTACTTTTATCAAATCAGTGGATAGTACCACATTTCCGTGCCTTGAACTCCACCAGTCTCATACGGCACTAACCCCATTGGCCTTAGAAACTACGGGCGAAGACTCGTCCCGAAAAACTGACCCGGCCCCAGGAGCACTTGATTAAGCTGTCAAACCTTTTCTTTTGCCTTCGCTTTGGTTTTATCTGACATCCATTCCAGTGAATCAAGGTTCTTGATAAACTCGTGTTTCATCAACCGAGTCATTTTTGTTACCTAAAATATATTGAGTGAATGAAACAAATCAGTAATATCATCACAATCAAACGACACTGAAGATGGATAAGGCGTGCGAGTAGCAGGATGCCCATGTGCACCGGTTTCATTCTTTATTACAGGTCACCCAACATTGATCGACCTGTGGTAAAACAGGCTTACCGTTTGCTTGGCGAATCGGAAGGCGCTGCGAAATGCCACATAAGATCCCAAGCGTTGACTTAGAGTTGCTCAATAAAGAGGGGAGTGGGGTACAAAATTGATTAAGTACGCTGTTCAAGGACGGGATATACAGTTGTACTATGAAATAATTGACTGAGTTTTCAAAATGATTTCATTTATTCCTCTTACCGCAGCTTTACTTCCTTCGTCAAATGCTGCGTCCACAAACAACAGTTCCAGGGGCATTCCGAATAAACCTTGCATTTGTTGAATGCAAGCAATCGAGCGTTGACCAGTTTGGTTCCCCTGTACTGTAACAACGTAATCACTGTAGGCATCTCGATAATCCTGAGGCAGCACCCCCATAAACTGGCTGATCACGGTCCAAATGATGTAGTTTACCACAGTTTCTGGGTCTCTAAATGTAATCAATAAGGTCAATTAAGGACGATCCCGCGAAAATCTTCCCACATTGAAATTTGTTTCATTTCTCTCCTGAAATTAGGTCATAAATTTCTGATTTGAAAAATGAAAGAAAAAAAAAAAAAAAATGGGGCTCAGCGACTTTGTTTCGGAAAAAAAGGGAAGGGAAAAATGCCCTAATTTTGATAGATGAGTCATCATAACGAATTTGTAGCCTCATCGACTCATCCGTCGAAAATCAATAAAAGAAAATGTTACAGTGAAGGTTTCCGTGCATAGAAATATAGGAGTGGGTTTTTTTAGTAAACAGTAGAGTTAATCCTCAACGAGCATTTTCGCAAGCCGCTACCCGTTGTAACCTCTTCCGAAATTCAGGACACAAGGAAAGAAAAATTAAAAAAATATAACTTCTTACATTTTTATTTTTTTCATTTTATCATATTTGTAGAATGTAAGAAGAGTAAGTGATTCATGTCTCAAAAAATAGGGGTCACCGATGATCTAAAGGAAGTGCGAAGCTCTTGGCGGAATTTTGTTTGTTACGTTTTTGCGTGACCTGTCGGGAAAGAAAGACTGGAACCCAAGACAGGATTGATCGATGAAAGGTTTTATAAAAGGGAACTTTCTCGAGTATAGCAACGAATTTTCAAGCAGGCGTTCTCTTTATTTGTTTACTGTTTTGTATCATATCTCTGCATTGCCGTCATGCTCATCTTCTGGAGTGTGGTTTTTGTGAAATATAATCTCTCAAGTTGTTTCCGCGTATGTCCGCACTATTCAAGTGGACGTGGAAGATAATACAATTTTGCTCTATTTTCATGAAAGTAAAGGAAAAGAACTTCAAAAACATGCATTCATTTTGAACTAAGAAGTTCGTAGTGTAATAAAAACATTTTAAAAAACCAACCCCATTAAATTTACGCAACGTCGCTGACTAAAACCAACCTTCCTCGTGTTTTCAAAACTTTTAGCCACTAAACGATTAGCTACCTTTTCCAGACCTTTCCAGCCTCCCGCAATTAATATTAATAGACCGAATGCATAAATAGCGACCAAAAAAATATTCTTTTGTTTATGTGCTAATTAGACTCACTAGCCTCGTTTGCATGTACAAAATACAAAAGAAATGTACCTGAGAGCGAGGCTAGTGAGTCTAATTAGCACACAAACACATTTTTTACCTCCATTTATGCATTCGGTCTTGATTTTCTAGCCTTATGGCGGTTTTAAGCACATTCATGCATTTTTTTTTGCCTAGAAGCTCAAACTTGGTCATACGTGCTACCACTGAGGTTTATATTTTTGACAGTCAATGTGCTATGCAGGCTATTACCATGGTAACGAATCTAGTTTAAAACGAGCCCAAAGGATGCTTATTCCTCATTTATGCAAAATACACTCAGTTTTTTTTTTGCATTTGCTTACTTAAAATAATAGCAACAAAGTACATTTAACAGCTCGGTCAGTCATAGAATTTCAACAGACGGGTTTTTCATAATTCGCTGATATACATTTTTGTTGGTTTTCCCTTATATTTGTCAGTTAAATTTCTGATTTTTTAACATTATTAATATACAGATTTAGCCAAGCCTAAAAGCTCCCTGGTTATTTACTCTAAGCGGCCAGCGGTGTGTTGACCAAGATATGGTGCAAGTTTTTTAACTCCACTAAATGTCGTTGATTTCTTTCCATTTTTACATGTTTGTTGTTCTTTTCGAGTTTTTTCTGTTTTTTTCTTTTACTTCCTTGTACAACTCGTTTATTAGGCCAGATTCAGTTGCAAATTTAAAGAGGGAGAATAATGGTCTTAAAGCACAAGTATCCACAATGGCGGATGAGATATCGAGGTTGAAAGAGATGATAGAGCATGTCTGTTCGGAAAGATATTTGCACAAGAAATCCGGCTGCTGCTGGCCTACCTGAGGATTCTTTACTAAGCACGGCTAGAATTTTTGATCATCTATCACCAAGGATGCAAACTGTGTTGTTCGAGGCAAAGAAGTTTAAAGAACAGCATCGTTATCAATATTGCTGGTCCAAGGGCTCATTTGTCACCCTACAAAAGCGAGCTTTGCGTTTAATGTATTTCGTAGATTATAAATCTCATAGTGTGCCTCTATTTGTAAATTCAGCAATTCTGCCAGTTAAATTACTTTACTTTAAATCAGTTGCCTCTTTGCTACATGATGTTGACAATCAGCATGCTCCACCCAATATCTCAAATCTATTTACTCGCACGAAACAAATTCATTCCTATTCCACGCGGTCTGCAATAGCTGGAAACTTCCATGTAGAAATGTCGAGAACAAACCAACGGTTATTGTCCTTCTCTAGAATTGGTACAAAAATATGGAATGGTATCCCCCCTGAAATTCGCCAGCTTAAGAAAACACACTTTAAACGTAAATTGCACGAATTACTTCAGAAGTTTCTTAAAATTGAGGAGATAAATGTTGATATGCGCTACATCAGTCTTTCGAAGTATATGGCTTTTCTTTAGCAGTTACGAACAATACCTTAGATCATTTATTTATTTATTTATTTTTATTTTTATTTATTATTATTATTTTTGTTTGTTTGTGTAATGTATAATTCTTGTAAAATTTTAAGTGTCTTTGTTTACTTGTGAGAGACAGTAATAATGTCGCAGTGTAAGTGGCCCGCCTAGAATAGCAATGCTAACTGCGGGCCACTATGGTCTTTTTTGAATAATTATGATTTGTTTGTAAATAAAGTTAAAGTTAAGTTAAAGCCTTAAACTAGGGTTAGTGAAAATAAAAGGTTTTCGAATTGTTCGCGTTTTGGTTACTGCTTAAATCATTGCTTTCTTCTATAGAAAATTCATTGCCTAACTAGTGAATTCCACGGAAAATTTCACGCGAAAAACAGATATCGCATGAATCACGAAGCGATGGGTGCGATAACTTTATTGGTTTTTCGAGTGAAATTTACTTTGGAATTCACCAGTTTGGCAATGAATTTTTCTTAAATCACATGAGTTTTAAAAGAAAACAAGCACACTCTCAGCAAGCGAATGCCGAATGGAAAAGGGAAAAAGCCATCTCAGAGTCACCTGTCAATAGCCAGCGAATAGGAATCACGCTAAAATTAGAAACCGTCGGGAAACTTCAAGGTCAAGGTCAGAAAGAGTTTTACTGGTGTACGTATACTTTATTCCACTTTATCTCTGACAACGAGATCATTCACATTTTAATGTATTTCATTGAAACACACCAGCTTGGCTTGGAACAAGAATTGGCAAAATATGGCGATGCAACCAAGAAAGGACAAAATTCAAATAATAATATTTGCTACTCCCTAGTGCTTTTTCCAGAAACAGAAACACAAAAAGAAAACCTAAAACCAAGATACCCGAAGGCCCAGAGACCCAGAGACCCAGGGACCCAGAGACAGAGAGACCCGAAGACCCACAGACCAGAGACCTAGCGACTCCGAGACGCAGAGACCCAGAGATCCCGAGACATCAATAGCAGTCAACCTATGAGACACTTCAAGACTACCTGTTACTTGAGAGACCATTCATGACGTCACTTGTGCTTTTTACGCCTCACATGAGCCTAATTTTACGAGAACTCAATGCGATTACGAGTTTATAACATAAGGGGCAAAATTTTCTTGTCACTGTCGAGGCACATCGAAAAACAGTTAACCCTAAATTTCGAAGAAAACTTGATCGCCGGCCTAATTTGAAAAGAAGGCTCTGAAGGGAGTTCATTATATTGGTTTTTAAACTCCGCAACGTTTTTGCAATATTTTTGAAAAGACCGCCTAAAATTTTAATTGTAATCAATGACAGATTGGCCTTAGTTACCATTGTTTATGGTTTGTTTAATTTGGTTGCTATGGGGTTTTTCGGCACGGTTTTCCGCAAAAAATTTCAAATCTGCTCTTCCGTGATCCACAAGTCCTATATTTCTTATTCCTTCCTGATTTTCCAACCCAGCAGTCATTGCGCGTTATGCGGGACGATTTTTCTCTTCGAGCATCGAAATTGCGGGTTTGTTCATATATCGTCAGGGTTGTATTTTTTGAATTTGTTTATGGAAGGAGACGGAGAAACCAGTAGAAAAAGAAAAGGGAAGTTTAGATCTTGTCGAAGGAAAAAAAGGAAAGGTTTTCATGGAAAGAAAGCGTGGGAAATTCGAAGGGAAACAGAATCGGATGGCAGACATGACACCGGAGTGGAAATACCTGAAACACGCGTGGAGCCACAACCGAGCACATCCAAGGCTAAAAATGAGTACGACGATTTTCTAGACCGTACTTCACCAAAGAATATGTCAGAAGCTAAGCTTCTTAACAGTTCTTTCGGGAATTTTGATCACGGAGAAGAAGGAGTGATCACTCGTTCTCAAAGTAATTCTCCAGCGACGCATGCACATGATGAGAAAGCACATGGCTTCAAGGTACAAGATGCTGAGCTACTATCCCAATGTATTAGCAAATCAGCTATTTGTAGCTCATGCCGAAATTCAAAATCAAATCTCCAGCTTTTTCAAGACAGCTCCAGCAGAGACGGTCTTGCTGAATTACTTTATTTAAAATGTTCATTTTGTCACACCATCACTGCTTTGCAAACAAGTAGGAGGCTTGGTGGGAAGGGTGGTGGAGCCTATGAAGTGAACAGGAGGTCTGTCTTGTCTTCTCACCAGTGGGGTCGTGCTGGCCTGGCAAAGTTTTGTGCTGGTATGGAACTTCCACCTCCAGTTACCAAGAAGGCATACAACCAGAATATGATACAGATAGAAAGGATGGCCATCAATAATGCTGAGAAACTGATGTGTGAAGCAGCAGAAAGGCTTACCCAGTTAGCCTCCAAAGAGAATGAAGAAAGCATGGTTGATATCGACGGCCATTCAATTGCTAAAGTTGCTGTTTCCATAGACGGAACTTGGCAGAAAAGGGGCACAGCTCTAAGATTGGTGTGGTATTTGCCGTGTCAGTAATGACTGGCGAAATTCTTGACTATGAGGTCAAATCCCTAATGTGCAAAGAATGTTCATCCCATGAACACTGTGGTAAAGAATCTCCAGACTATCTTGCATGGAAAGAGTCACATAGCAGACATTGCGAAGTGAACCATGTTGGATCCTCTGAAGAAATGGAGTCTTCAGGGGCTATAGACATATTCAGTCGCAGCATTGAAAAAAGGAAGCTTATATATGCCACCTTTGTCGGCGATGGTGATAGCAGCTGTTTCGGCAGAGTTAAGTCAAAAATGGAGGAACTTTATGGAGAAAATTATCCAGTTGTCAAAGAGGAATGTGTTGGACATGTCCAGAAAAGGTTAGGCACTGCCCTCAGGAATTACAAGAAAAATATGAAGGGTGCTGGACTTAAGATGTCAGATGGAGGAAAGGTTGACGGAAGGGGCCGTCTCACTGACAATGTCATAGACAAGATGCAAAAGTACTATGGTAGAGCCATAAGAGAAAACACTGAGAATTTGGAAAAAATGAAGAACAGTGTCTGGGCAATTTACCATCACATGATCAAAAATGATTTGTGTTCCTTAGAGGAGCAGCACAAGCTATGCCCTAAAGATCAAGACACATGGTGTAAATTTTGGAAGGATAAAGCAGCATACAAAGAAGACAATCGTCTTCCTTGTGTTTTTGTTGAAGAACTCAAGCCAATTTTCACCAGGCTTACCAGTGATGACTTGTTGAAAAGATGTTTACAGGGGCAAACCCAGGACCGTAACAAAAGTGTCAATGGGCAGCTGTGGTCAAGATGCCCCAAGAGCCGATACTGCGGAAAGCGGCGTGTGGTGATCGCAGTTTGTGAAACTGTGGGGGTATTCAACACAGGAGCTTCAAGCAAGGCAGTTCTGATGAAGTCTTGTGGAATTTCCACTGGAAAGAATATGCTGAAAGCCTTGAGGAGGGAGGATCAGGACAGAATTGCCTCTGCAGCTCACAAGATCAGCTCCAAGTATCGAAAGCGGAGGCAGATAATAAGGTCTAACAGGAAATCAAGGGCTAACAAGCTGGCTTATCAGGCTGGAGCATTTCCCTGGTGAAAATCTTCAAAGGATCTTTAAGGATCTTCAAAGATCGTCATAAAGATCTTCAAGGATCCTAATAAAGATCTTAGAAAAGATCTTCAAAATTCCTTGCAAAGATCCTCAAGGATCTCGGCCAAGATCCTTAAAGATCCTCAAGGATCTTGCCAAGATCCTTGAGGATCCTCAAGAATCTTGCCAAAGATCCTTGAGGATCTTTAAGGATCTTCAAGGATTTTAAAAGATCTTTTGAGGATCTTGTTAAGATCTTTGTGGATCTTTCCTGAATGTTACCAAGGAATTTAAAAAAAATCCTGAAGGATCTTTATTATTTTAAAAGATCCTTTGAGGATCTTGTTAAGATCTTTGTAGATCTTTATGAATCTTACCAAAGATCTGTAAGGATCTTCAATAATCTTACCAAAGATCTTCAAAGATCCTAATCTATCCTTGAGGATCTTGTCAAGATCTTTGTGATTATTTTGGGTATATTCAGTATTCTTACCAATGATCTTCAAGGATGTTTGTGGCTTCATTAAAGAACCAAGATTACTGCCAATTATGGCTTTGATTCACCTCACGGTTAAGATAATTGCCAGGATGTCATATGGAAAATCTGAAACATGCTAATTTAAAGTGAATTTGGAAATGGCCAATTCCTATTAACTACCGTGAACAACAACAACAACAACAATATGGCACAAACATCATTTAAACTTTCTTTATTTGCATAGATGTGTTTATCATTGTCAAAATCATAAAAAAAATGGAGATTAAGGATACAATAAATAAATTATTGTAGGGCTGGAAACAAAAACCTAGTAAGTGACAATTTTTGGTCAATTTTTAGTTTTGCACAAAACTAGCCTAAATAGACCTTTTTCTCTTGTACATTTTGTTTTCCCAATACAAATCATGTGATAATACTCAGGAGGATTAGTCCTTGTTTTGCTCATTAAAAAGAGTGCATGCAAGCATGAATATGTCTGCCTCATTATCAATCCAATTTTGATCGGAGTTTACCCCCGTAAACGGGGCTGGCTGGATTTACATACAAAAGAAAAAAGAAAGGACCAATTAACCTCCTGAGTATTATGACATACATGTAATCTGTATTGGGAAAACAAAATGTACAAGCAAAAACGGTCTATTTTGCAAGTTGACTGGAAATGAACTTACATTGCCCTGGTATTGTTTTTATCCGATTTGAGCTTTTTTTCGAGAAATAAACTATGCAAAAATACTATTGGCTTCGCATTTGAAAGGAACGGAATCAGCAAAGCAACACCTACCTTTCATTGTTTGATTAAAATTTACCCGGTAATAGCACAAGCTTTATGCAACTGTATGCGTCTGTAGCTCATCCGAATGATGCGCACAGCGAAGTACACAGCAGCTTGGTGGTTTGACCCACCGATCAGACTTATTATTTTTCTTTTGTTTGCACAGAGATGTTTCTCTCGTTTTTCTTTTCTTGATTTTCTCTGCGATTTTATCGATCTTTGTTAAATTTAAGTTACATGAGACATGCACAAAAAATTAAATAAATAACTCTGATCAGTGGCTCAAACCACCGACCTGTCGTGTACTTTGCTGTGCATATCATTTAGTTGAGCTATCTACACACAGTTATATTAGTTTATAAATGCCATTAAATTTTAATGGAACAATGAAAGGTAAGTGCCGCTTCTCTGATTCCATTGTTTTCAAACATGAAGCCAATGGTATTTTTGCATAGCTTATTTCTTGGAAATAAAGCTCAAATTGCATAAAAAATTACCAGAGCAATGTTCTTAAGTTCATTTCCAGTCAACCTGCAAAATTTGGGCTAGTTTTTGAGCACTAAAAGTTGGCCAAACATTGTCACTTACTAGGTTTTTGCTTCTAGCCCTTCTATTACAGCAGTTGCAACCCCACACTAATTATTATTTTTTTCCCTCCATTGTGAACAAGTCATGTAAGTCATATATTTAATACTACAGTGACAATATTTGCTTGATAAAGGTACGGTAAAAACCTGAATAAATTATACAGTGTAAGAACCAAGTTTTTCCAAGCTACAGTCTGTAGGCTAAGGCTAGGCTACAGACTGTATTCAGGTTCTTAGAATAAAATAATGAGGTTTTGTCATTGGTGGGTATGGCCTATTTTGGGCCATTTCTGAAGTTTGTACAAAGCTTTGCATGATAAACAGAACAAATCTAAAGCAACATTAAAACAATGGTACTATGTTGCTGCTGGGAAAACATGGTAATGGTAGAGTTTGTTATATTAAATTTGTGTATTCAATGTTTGACTAAATTTCTCAAAATAAGAATCCATTTCAAAATTGTAGGCAAAAATAGGACTGTCTTAGCCAAAAACTTTCTTACTTGTAAAAGTTCTTATATGTGGGTTCCTGTTTTATTTCTGTACACCGTCATTGCCATCACTGTAGTTGTTGCATAATAATACCTAACATAAGCTTAGCTTACAGGATTAGAGTAACTACAACATTTTTTTCGCTTTGTACCTAAGCTTGGTTTCCTCTGGACAATGCGATTTAAAGATACATTCGAAGGTCATCAAGTGAAGCTTGCTTTGAGAAAGGTTAAGTTTTAGTAATCTCAGTGAAGTGAGACAGAACATGCGTCACCCATTGCTCCCACTTCACTTCCGTTTCCAAGTTTTGGACGATGGTTTTCTTCAAATTATAACTGGGATAGATGAGCTGACGGTCAGGTTACAATGTTTTCAGACTGGACATGCAACTTAATGTTAACTTCATTTTAAGTTAGTGCATGTAAATAAGTAAACGATCTCTTATAGAACAAACAATTGGTTTATTTGTATTTGATGCATTTTTTGGCTAGACAATGAAGTAATGATCCTTGTATAAACAAGAGCAATAGCACTTTCTTTAGTGATGTTTTGCGTTCCGGTTCTTGTCACTTAACCCATTGTCATTTAATAAAATTTTAATAAAATGATTCTTTTGTCAGAATATATTGATAAAATCTAATAAGGTATCGTGTAACATAACGCAATTGGGTTTTTGTTTCAGTGATTTTTCTATTTATTGGTATAAATGAACTCCTTTACTCCTTTAGATTATTTCTCAGTTTCGACAGTCACAACCTTTAATAATCTTAAAAAGATCCTAATTCTTGAGACAAAAAAGGTACAGGACATTATTTAATTGAGGCATCAACAGGTTCTCCCTAAAGCTTTTGAAGACTCCCAAAAAAGATCCTTTAAAAAAATCCCAAAAAGATCTTTAAGATGAATCCCTTTAAAATCCTAATGGTGTTCAAGAACCCCCTTTAAAGATGCAATGGTAACTAATTTATTGCAATTACTGAGTTCCCCCAAACATCTGTCTTAGACCTTTAAGGATCTTTAAGGATCGTGATAGAAATCCCGTTAAGGTCCTCAAGAATTCCTTGAGGATCTTTCATAGATCCTAAGGAGATCCTTTGATTGATCCTCAAAGGATCTTTATAAAGATGCTAAAAGATCCTCGAGAATTGTTTGAGGATCTCTCAAGGATCCCAAAAAGATCCTTTGACTGTTCTTGAAAAGATCTTTATCAAGATCCGTGAAGATCCTCAAGGATGTCATGAAGATCTTTGAAAGATCTCTTTGATTAGATTACAAAGATCTTTCCAAAGATCTTTGAAAGATCCTTAAAAATTAATAGAGGATTTATCAAGGATCTTCAAAGATCTTAATAAAGATCTTTTCAAGATCAGTTAAAAGATCCTTTTAAGATCCTTGGAAGATCCTCAAAGAATTCTTGAGGATCTGTAAGGATCCTTACCAAGATTTTGAAACTTACTCTCACTAGGATCTTTGTAAGATCCTCACAGGATCCTCACTGGCTCTTTGGGGATCTTTAAAACTCCTAATTGCAATTGAAGATCTTTAAAGAACTTTCAAAGATCCTTCAAGGATCCTTGAAAGATCCTCATCTTCAAAGATCTTTTGCAGGTCCTTGAGGATCTTTAAGGATCCTTGAAGATCTTCAAGGATCCTCTGAGGTTTTTCACCAGGGAATAATAGTGAGGGTAATGCCATATTTTCCCCCTGGTCTGCACGGTCTGCACAGTCCAAAGTCTGCGTTTTGGGGTGACCACCAAGCGAGTGCCCAAAATGTGCAAGCTAGGCATGTTCCTGTAGGAAATTTTTGAAATTTAGACACTCACAGATGCAATTTAGTGAAATCTGGGGGATCTAAAGTGACAAAATTTCACACATGGAATTGACACTTGCATGGTGTCTGATAAGAAATACTGGAATGTTAGTTAAATAAACATTTCACTTGCACCACGCAAAAAAAATATTGCGGAAGCCAATTTGAATGTTAAACAAGCATTTTTAAATTCAAGCCTCTATATCTTCTCCAGTGACTTTACTTTACAGCTAAAATTGTGTTGTCTGTTTTTTTTTCTGTCTCACCTGTCGTAATCAAAATAAGACATTTCTGACTGGAAGGAGACGGTCAAACTTTCTGAGGAGGTGGCTCATTGAGCCGTTGACCGGCCGGTTTTGAGAAGGCTGAATGTTACAATCACTATGGCTGCAGATGATGTTTGAAACATCGAAACATCGAAACATGTTCCTTAAACTCAAAAGTGTGGTTGTATTTTTAAAAATATTAGTGACACTTGTGCTATCCAGACCATTTGGAATAAATAAAAAGTAGTAAATGAAAATAATACACGTAGTGTCATCTTCGCAGTGAAAAGAGGATTGGCTTTGTGCGTTCTGTAACTTGTTCTGTTATTAAGTTCTTTTGGACGAGACCAGTATCCACAAGACTGAAATAATCTTTGGAGCTTCTGAGACTTGAATGGAATGTGGGAGATTTTTCTGAAAGTTGCTGTATGAAAAATGCACAATAACTGAACAATTCATCAAATGTTTGAAATAGTTTTCACTTTTCAATCACCGTTTATTTTATAAAGAAGGGAAAGTTCATAACTAGGAATTTTTGATATATCAAGGAAAATATCCATGGGAATTCAGAATCTCAAGGACAAAGTTCAAAACTGGCATGCATGCAGTTCAAATTTCTAACGATTCAGGTCACGCGTGACACGTCAGCTTAACTTTTACATCTTTATTTCATCTTTATTTGTCCAAGCAATTGCACATTTAAATTACAAAGGGAGGATGGTTTTCGTTTGTTTTGATGAGGCTTGGTACGTTAAGGGGTAGTGTGATTCTCTTTCAATAATTTATTCTTGAGCCAACAAGTCAGTGGTATTTCTTTGGTACATCCCAAGAGGATATGATTCTCAATGATCCTGTTCTTTTACTTACAGGTTAAACTCTCCAACTTGGACATTGTTGTGATATTTGGAGTTGCTGAGATAGTAAGAAACTTTTAAGATATTACTTTAGACATCATGTTTACGAGAGGTGTTTGCCCTTACCTCGCCCAGTATGGAGAGAAGTCCACAGTAACCAGAAGAATACAATTTTGATTCATTTGTTTTAGCATTTTTACAGTCCTGATCAGCTGTTTACGTGAAGATTGAAATCTCAGCTAAAAAATATCTTTCCAGCCAATCTTCTGAGATATGAAAGGTACTAAAAAGCTCATCTAAAAATGGCCTGGTGTCCTTTAAATACTGGTGACATACTTCTAGCATGGGAGTTGTATGCTCCGGATTGTGGGCTCTTGTTGTGGGTAATGTTGTCAAAACTTGGCTGACTAGCAGCAAAGCTGTGAGTGCATGCTTCATAAGAATAACAACTAGATAGGGGTTCTGATGCTACAGATTGGGACGTACATACTTGACTGGTCAAGTAATATCCCAGAGAGGCTTTTCAGATTTTGCCACAGTGACTGTAAATGCCCAGTTTTTACAGATCTCCTACTCATTTGGTATTGGCTAAATATTAATTGAAGTATGCATCAGTTCAATTAACATTTTATTACAATGTCGACGGCAACTGAAAACTAAAACAGAAGTACTGCGCAGAAAAGTGTGTGTGTCCTGTTATGCCTTGTAACTTTAATCATAATGATAACTATTTACTCCTTAACCATTGCACAACAAATATAATTCATTAAGCTGGAGTTTCCTTGGAAGCCGGTCATTGACGGTATATTGCAGTCTGTTTGTCAGATTTTCACTCAAACTTTTGTATTAAAAAGACAAGAGTGACAGCTTCTTACCTTGATTAGCCCCAAAGCATATGCTTGAAAAGTTATTGAAAACCCTGCATTAAGAAAAGGGTTTAAAAGCCAATGGTAGAAGCTGAGTGCATGGCATCTAATTTTCAGGGCTTTATGATTTGCATTTTAGAGTATGAAGGTGTTGGATGTCAAAATTGGGTGTGCATCTGGGTCAATCCTGGGCATAAGTGAGTAACAAAGAACTTACCAGATCCTATACACATTCGACAAACTACTCAAGGATAAAAAAAGTCCAACTGGTGAGTGTAACTTACAATATTTTGGCTTGTAAAATTAGTATATTAAGTTGTCAAGTTGCCACAAGCGTGTATTTTGATGAGAAGGATTTTGCAAGAACTGAAGTTATGCATGTAGAGGTAGAGTATTACCATTTTTTCAGTTGTCCAGGTAATGGGATTTTGCAAGTCATTGTGACAAATTCTTTTTTTAAAAGTTGTCATCTCCAATCAGTTTAGTCTAGTTCATGGAATGTTTCTTTAAAAAAAAAAAACAGACATTGGTCACTTTTTAAAACTATTTCAACTTCTCTTTTTTTCTTATATGAATTGTAAAAAAGTTTGAACATGTGTATTTCAGCAAGTGGGAAGATGGAAGAGTCTTTGCTGTTTGTTAGTGAGTTTTAAAGTGTCTCTGATGTAAAAAATATC
>NC_090876.1:5719800-5724800 GCF_036669935.1 Montipora foliosa
AATCGAAAGATTTGATTGGTTATCTTCTCAAAAGAAGGTGTGTTTTGTGCACAGTCAAGGCTAAAAATACAGACAAAAACATGAAAATTAATAACAAGACTTGTGAAGGTTTATAACCATCTCCATGCAATAACTATACTTTCATAACACAGCTCCGTAAAATCAAACTTTTAATCAACAATTTCTAAATTCAGTTCAAGCCAACAGATCACACATTCACATTACAAAGGTTATCTCCTCTTAGGGCGGTGTCTACTAATTCAAAGGTATTTTTGCGCGGTTACCCCCAGTTTCCTTTTTGGATACCGAGATACTAAGTTCTGCTTCCACCGCATAGTTTTGAACCTGGTGCCAAAATATCCCTGTATTAATAAGCACCAGCCATAGGAAATCCGAGTATCTCGAGATGCGCAGGACGTATGCGCAATAACAATAGTATGCACCGTCCTTAACCTGACGACATGCAGTCCAACGTTTAAATGTTGGTCAACAAATGTTGAACTGTGTATCATATACATGTAATGTTGGATGCTAAAGTAAGCCATTCAACAGACTGGAAATTGTTGAAAAAAGTTGATGGAAATAGAGATGAGCTATGTTCTGTTCAACAGGTTTCTGTTACTTGAACATCATTCATCAAGTTATTGTTTTTCAGTTTCTACAAGCAGACAACACACGCTTCAACATTTGTTGCATGTGTCGTCAACTACAATACACGGTTTGCAACCAATCTCTAGAGACTCGGATAACAATAATATTATTTATTTATTTATTTATTTAATGTACAATAATTATTTCTGGTAGACAAACTAGAGGATCGAGCCAATGAGAGATCTTTTGGTTTTGCCAACCAATGTGGCAGCAATGATGTTACATGAAAACCACCCATACAATATAACAATGATTATTCATTTTACTATGATGCATGGAGTGGTCATCCATTTTCCTGAGGAGCACAGGTCATGATGGAGATTCTCTTTCCACCTTGATTGAATGTCAATGATCTTTAACTCTTTGGAATGGTCTAAAACCAATAGACCAATTTTGATATATTAAAAGTTCAGTCCTAAACAATAGGCATCATCTTGAGGCTCTGGGGAATAAATATAAGGATTTGTATGAGTTTATTCCCCTCAGAGAGCCTTGTGATGATGCCTTTTGTTTAGGACTGAATTTTAATATATCGAAATTGGTCTATTGAAACAATATTACTGTTTTAAGTTTTTTTGTAAAATAAAATCATCTGTGGCTACACAGTCACATTCCATAACCTCCAAAGTAGGAGCCCATTCTTTCTCTTTTCCATTGTTTTTTTTATTTACCTGTGCTAAATTTGTATTCAATTTGTTAAAATTGCACAAGCAGTATGGATTTAGCAAAGAGCATAGAGACAAAGTAAGTCAATAATTAAGAGACAATCATGATTTTCTTAACGAACGATCTTCACAGTTGAAAAAAAAGGATTTCAGCTGATGACCATGTGATTGTGCTGCAAATGGCTCTACAGATGAGCCGGGGAGTCAAGCAACCTGGGAGCTGCTCAGTTGCAAATGTAGAATAGAACCCACAGGCAGTCTGTGAAAGTAGGATGAAGGATAAATGAAAACTGAAGCGGTAGTCATTGTACTAGTCTCTGTATTCTCTCTGTTGCAGCCAGTAGAGATATGTATATACCACGAGAATGTATATACATGTAAATGCCGAGAATGTGATGAGAATGTATATACATGTAAATGCCATTGTTATTACTTCCTTTTTCCTTAGGAAAAGGAACAAGTTGAGAAGAAAAAGGCTGCGGCGGCAGCCATCCCTGGAAAAATGAAGTCATGCAGAATTGGCAAGTGAAGAAGATGAATATGTGGTGGAGCAGCTAGGTATTGTACTCGTGTAAAATGCTGACAGCTAGGGTTGCATATGGTTGCTACTAGTTTAAATCCGTCTCTGGTGGATACTCTAGCTCGATCTACCACCGAACAGAGACACTTCACAACTACATGTGCTCCTCCGATCTGAATCACTGTGACATGTTGACACGTGTTTTGCACACCGCTATTTTTTATATTTTATAAAGAACAATTGTTATATTTAGTGTTATCTTGATTTGAAAAAAATCCAATTGCTTGAAATTTCATAATGTAGCCGTACCGAAGTTTTAGTTTTTCCCAAACAATGTTGTCATATTTTTGTTTGTTCCAGAAACGTCTAAAATCATTGCTGAAGGGAATTTCTGTTATGGAAGGAAAAGAGGTAAGGCAGTGAGGGGATTCATTTGTGTAGATAACGTTCATTTTCTGTGAACAATAATCAAATGATTACCGGTATTATTTATTTTCAGGGTGAACTATCATCCAGTAAAGTTGGATCAATAGTTGGACTTCAATCGGAGGAAATTTCGCAGATTGCATCTGAGTATGCTGAACGGGTATATATGGAACATGGTGGTAATTTGGCTCGAAGGACTGACAAATTGTTTGGGATTTTTCAAACGTAGATTGCCAAAAATTGTATTATACTGAAGTTGTTCTTCTGTAGGTGAAGAGATTAAGAAAGTGATTCAGGCGGCTGAATTCAGTCTATATTAATTTGATCTCACTAAACTGAAATAGAAACTTTTGCACCAACGCTTTTTGAACAGTGGGAATGTTGTAACTGGAAAGGCAGATGTCAGTGCAATGGCAGTGAGTCCTCCTAAGGTATCTAAAGATACGGAGTGTTGGTCCAAGCAATGTGCTCAGTTGGTCGTGCATTGGACTGCAGTACAGTGCGGGAGGTGGAGGATTAATCTCCCACCCAACCATTCACTACTTTCTCAAATCCCATTATGCACCTCTTTTACCCCCCCCCCCCTCCCCCTCTAAAAAAATTGCATAGGCATCGTTTTTATGGGATTTGAGAAAGTACAGAATACTAAGGGTGCGCTCAATTGACCGGAATAAAAATGTGTGGAGTGATGATTTAAAACGCTATGTCTGGCGTTTTGACAAGAGTAACAAGAAGACTTGTGGAGTTTCATAACCATTGCATTAACTATGCTTTGGTAACACAGCTCCGTAAAATTAAACTTTTCATCAACAATTTCTAAGTTGAGTTCAAGTCAACAGATCACACATTCCCATCACAAAGGTGATCTAAATAATAAAGATATGTTTAAAATAGCATTTTAACAGGTGTTTGACAAGTTTAAATAAATGTGAATCTCCGTAAAAACGCAGGATTTCTAACTTCTATTCCGTTTATTCCTATTCCGGAATACGGTCAATCGAACGCGCCCTAACAATCTTTAGTCTCCTCAGATAAGGACCACAAATGGGAGGTGCTGTCATATATTTGAACATAGTTAATAGAGGGGAATGGTTATGAAACCCGACAAATTTCTTTGTTGTAGGTTTTTGTTCTCTTTTTTGGCCTTGACAGTGCAGAAAACACAATAGTTATTTACTCCGTATTGAGGAAATAACCAATAGAAAAGTGTTGGTTACGTAATTCATGCAAAGTGTATGACCGCAAAGCAAAAGACTGTGCACGGTCGTGGACTTTCCAATCAAAATCTTGGCATCTTTGTTTGCTCCTTTGATGTTTGCCGAGCTTCAAAACCAGTCCCCTCTATTAACTATGATTTGAACTACATTTATGTAATTCACACATTCATCTATCACTGGAGATCATGGTTGCGGTCACACTTGAGAGAATCACAGTGTAACACTGGTGTTGAAACTACTCTAGTGGTTGCGGTCGCATTAGGGAGTTAACACTAGTGTTAAAGCAAGTTCTGTTGTTCAGTGTTCCCCTAGGGATTCAAAACACCAGAGAGTGGACACTGGAGTAGTGTCAACACTTTGTGTTATACTGCGTTTCTCTAAGTGTGACCGCGACCAATGTTAACTCTCTGGTGTTTTGAATCCCTAGGGGAACACTGAACAATAGAACTTGATTTAACAGTACTGTTAACTCCCTAAAGCAACCGCAACCAATATGAACTTGAAAGTGACCAGCTCCCAACGGGGGGTGCCTACAAAACGAAGACCGAATACCGAAGACTGAAGACCCAAAAAGGGAGACCCAAAAACGAAAACTTGAATCTCAATTAATTTAAGAACCGTTAAAACGTGCTAAAACGCATTGTTCGGCGCTAAAACAATAAAATCGATAGGGTCTTCGTTTTGTAGAAATGCCCCCCTCAAACTACAAAACGAAGATCCTCGCAAAAAGCTTTATTTTCGCAGCTAGGAACGCAGTGTCAGGTCTTAGTCGAACGTCAACCCAAACTCGCTTGTGAGATACTTCTTGTGTGAATCTCGAAGGCTATGTTTAATATCATTGGGGATTTCAATGTAGTCCACTGAAAAGTAAGTAAATTTGTTAGTTACACACTTTTTCGCCGCGTGGTAGTATCTCACGGTTTCTTGACGGGAAGGTCTGCAATTTGACCAATCACCAGTGACGGGATACATCCACCGTTCTTTGTGTGAGACTATTAAGTCAAAGAGGATAACCTTCTTTCGGTGACAAAAGTCCCAGTGGAAATAAAGCGCTTTTAGCGAGGGTCTTCGTTTTGTAGTTTGAGGTGGGGCATTTCTACAAAACGAAGACCGTATTGATTTTATTGTTTTAGCGCCGAACAATTTCTTTCAGCATGTTTTAACATTTCTTAAATTAGTTGAGATTCAAGTCTTCGTTTTTGGCTCTTCGGTCTTCGTTTTGTAGACACCGCCCAACGGGCTTGATAACTTAGATGGTAGAGAGAGTGCAGTGCAGTTGCGCAATCATGAGTTTGAGTTCTGTTCAAGCCGTCGCTTCATTAGGGAACTTCGGGAGCTTTAGAAACGACGACGGGAACGGCAACGAGAACGTCTTGTAAAAACATAAACTCACGTTCTTGCGATCACTTCGCAACTGTTCCAAGCTTTTTAATATGACAAAGGTGTGGCAGTCCCTCAGGAATGAAACCGGTATTAGCGGCACTTAATTTAGGGGAGAAAAATGAAAATTTATCTCCAAGT
>NC_090876.1:5729800-5737300 GCF_036669935.1 Montipora foliosa
CCCAATAAGACGACGGTAACGGTAACGATGTTTACGTTGCCGTTACCGTCGTCTTTGCTTAAACTCCCCAATAAGACGACGGTAACGGTAACGATGTTTACGTTGCCGTTACCGTCGTCTTTGCTTAAACTCCCCAATAAGACGACGGTAACGGTAACGATGTTTACGTTGCCGTTATCGTCGTCTTTGCTTAAACTCCCCAATAAGACGACGGTAACGGTAACGATGTTTACGTTGCCGTTACCGTCGTCTTTGCTTAAACTCCCCAATAAGACGACGGTAACGGTAACGATGTTTACGTTGCCGTTACCGTCGTCTTTGCTTAAACTCCCCAATAAGACGACGGTAACGGTAACGATGTTTACGTTGCCGTTACCGTCGTCTTTGCTTAAACTCCCCAATAAGACGACGGTAACGGTAACGATGTTTACGTTGCCGTTATCGTCGTCTTTGCTTAAACTCCCCAATAAGACGACGGTAACGGTAACGATGTTTACGTTGCCGTTATCGTCGTCTTTGCTTAAACTCCCCAATAAGACGACGGTAACGGTAACGATGTTTACGTTGCCGTTACCGTCGTCTTTGCTTAAACTCCCCAATAAGACGACGGTAACGGTAACGATGTTTACGTTGCCGTTATCGTCGTCTTTGCTTAAACTCCCCAATAAGACGACGGTAACGGTAACGATGTTTACGTTGCCGTTACCGTCGTCTTTGCTTAAACTCCCCAATAAGACGACGGTAACGGTAACGATGTTTACGTTGCCGTTATCGTCGTCTTTGCTTAAACTCCCCAATAAGACGACGGTAACGGTAACGATGTTTACGTTGCCGTTATCGTCGTCTTTGCTTAAACTCCCCAATAAGACGACGGTAACGGTAACGATGTTTACGTTGCCGTTACCGTCGTCTTTGCTTAAACTCCCCAATAAGACGACGGTAACGGTAACGATGTTTACGTTGCCGTTACCGTCGTCTTTGCTTAAACTCCCCAATAAGACGACGGTAACGGTAACGATGTTTACGTTGCCGTTACCGTCGTCTTTGCTTAAACTCCCCAATAAGACGACGGTAACGGTAACGATGTTTACGTTTGCCGTTATCGTCGTCTTTGCTTAAACTCCCCAATAAGACGACGGTAACGGTAACGGCAACGTAAACATGACACCAAAATATAACTTAGCGCTATCGCAAGTATTTCGCAATTATTCCGTCTTGTTCTCGTTATACAATACGGGCGAACTATCCCTTAACTGGATTGGTACAAATGGTTGAGGAAAAATAGAAAATGAATGATTCATGATTATATGCTCACATATAATATGTCGTCAAAACCTAAATTTGGTAATTTCAGAGGTTAACTATCAATAGAGTTATTTCAGTAGAGTTATGACTTAGAGTTAGAGTTAACGACTGCCAAAATCCTGAATTCAAGATTTTGGAAGTCCAAAATCTTGAATTCAGGATTTTGGCAGTCCAAATTCTTGAATTCAGGATTTTGGAAACTTAACTCTAACTCTACGACATAACTCTGTGAAAATAACTCTAATAATAGCTGTCCCCGTAATTTCACGTTGTTGTTTTGTGGAGTGCGGCAAAAATGCAAAAATGCACGGAAATTCGTGCTGCACGTGCAGCACGATTATTTTTCCTTTTTTAACCAATGATATTCTTCCATGCTTTGTGGCGTTGTGTTGCCGTAGCCCTTGTTTTTGGTTAAAGCCTAGTTTTCATATGTCGAAAAAATCCCAGACGATCGGGGATTTCGCAGTTTTCCGACAGTCCCAGATTTTGCCGACATATCGGAAAACCGTCAGAGGCTTGTTCTAGATTCTCCCGATAGTGACTTTGGCGGAAAATGGAAAATGCGCCAAAAATTGAAACACGCAATTCAGAGGATTGGTAACAAGCTAAAAACCATCGCCGACGTCCCTGTGGCGTCCCTGAAAGTACAAATTTGAGTTTTCATATGTCGGGAATGATCGCCGACGAACGCGTCGGGAAAATAGAAACGCTTTCTATCTTCCCGATTCGTCCCCGACCATCCCAGATTATCGGGGATGTGTACGATTTATGGTTTTCATTAGTCGGCAAAATCTGGGATGGTCGGGAAACTGCGAAATCCCCAATCGTCTGGGATTTTCCCGACATATGAAAACTAGGCTTAAACTCCCTAATTTTAAGATCTACGACGGCGAAGTTGACGAAAATGTCACCTCATAATATTACTTTAAACTACTGTAATTCTTTGGTGATTATTCCATTTCGTTCACGTGTTACTATGTGGGCGAAGTATCCTAAAAATACGTTGGTACGAGCGGTTTCAAAGTTAAAATAAAGAATGAAGGATTCTCTGTTGCATACATACATATACATACATATACATATACATACATACATACATACATACATACATTGTGCTGGTGTTGCGATGGCGAACACACGTGTTTTTGGGCTCCTGACTTTTTATTGTGTTTTAACACTGACTAACTGTTTTCTTCTAAAATATCTCTACCGAGTCGATCATACTACTTGGTGCAATGGTTTAGACTGCCCAATTCAACATTATAAACCTTTGTTTGTCCTGTTGAATGAAGAGGATTCTGGCCAAGTCGGTAGCGCTAGCCGCCATATTGACCACATTGCGGGAATGCGCTGCCCACGAAGGCATAAATTCTTCAACTCTAGACACAGATATTATCAAAATGCGGATTCTACGTTTCAATATCAGAGGCTCTTAAAGTGCGGTGATATCAATCCCAATCCAGGCCCGACGAAGTTTCCATGTGCTTGCTGTGAGAGACCATGCAAGAACAATCAGCGAGCCCTACAATGCGACGGCTGCAACTTGTGGTGCCATGCTAAATGTGCTTATATTTCCCAGGACCAATATAACCGTTTATCAAGAACTGACAATATCTGGTACTGTAATGCCTGTACTTTTAAATGGATTTCAGACTCCTTCTTTTCTGATACAACCGTGGACTCGTTTAATAATTCGACTTCTACGAATTCTGATATCTCTGAACCCGGTGTCATTGCTGACTACAAGGCCAATATTGCGGCTTACTACAAGTTTAACCTGTCGATTGCCCACCAAAACATCAATAGTCTTCAAAATAAAATGGATGAAATAACGACTTTATTGAATCAAGAGCTATTTGACATCTTAGTTCTGACCGAAACAAAGATTGACTCCAGCTACAGTAACTCGCTCTTCCAACATCCCTTATACAGGATTATCAGACGCGATAGGAAAAAGGGCGGTGGTGGTATAATGGTTTATATTAAACATAGCGTTTCTGCTTACAGACGTAAACAACTCGAGCCAGTGGATATCGAAGCTGTCTGCATCGACGTAAAGGGTAGGGGAAACACTTGGTTTTCTCTCCTTGCTTGCTACAGATCACCAAACAAAAACAAACCGACGGAATTCTTGCCATCTCTTTATTCTACGACTGAAAATCTGTATAATCACCGAAATGAACTGCTCATCATAGGTGACTTAAATTTCAATATGCTTAACAGTGATGACTGTTCCCCCGATAACCGGCTTTCTGAATACTGTGATTGTTTTCAGTTAACAAACACTGTAACTGTGCCTACCCGAACAACAGATACGTCGAGCACTCTTCTTGATGTTATTTTGACAACTCACCCGGAAAGATTCTGCTATACTAACACTCTACAACTCGGTATCAGTGATCACGATATGGTTGTTACAATTCGCAAATGGAAGCTACCTAAACCTCCACCAAAGCTCATTACTTATCGCTCAATGAAACGGTTCGATGCTGATATTTTTCTCCAGGATTTACACAGTGTCCCCTGGGACTCGGCGTTTGTTTACGATGATATCAACGACATCTGGGCGCACTGGTATAAATTATTCACTGAAGTGATTGATCGTCATGCACCGCTTAAAGAAGAAACTGGTACGCGGTAACACTGTGGCATGGATGACACCAAAAATTATTCAGGCTATAAATACAAGAAATCGTTTACACAGAAAGTTTACTAAGAACAAAACATCTGAAAATTGGGAGGCCTATTGGAAACAACGGAACTTTGTTACATCTTTAAAACGTTCCGCCCTTAAATCATACTGCATTAATGTATCCACAAACTCCGAACACCCTGGGGAATTTTGGAAGAAGTTTCATTATTTACTTCCAAGCAAAGACAGAGGCAACGGCCATATTCAACTGATTGAAGATGGACGCCTCATTTCTAACAGTATTGATGTCGCTAACCTTTTCAACGATTATTTCATTCATGCAGTACCTAGGCCTACCCACATGTCCAACTTACAGCCAGAAGAGTTTAAGACTCATTCCAGTGTTTGTTATAGCCATTGAACAGAAATTTAAAGGACAAATGAGCTTTTCATTCACTCCTGTGAGGGATTCCTACATCAGAAGGATACTTTCTAGTATCAAAATCAATAAAGCCACCGGTGCTGACGGAATCTCTCCACGCCTGCTGAAACTTGCTGAGCCAGGAATTCTTGGTTCTTTTACAAAATTAATCAATCGGTGCATCATTAATAGCTCCTGGCCTACAGATTGGAAAATTTCCATTGTCTCTCCGATCTATAAAAAAGACAGTGAGACTCTAAAATCTAATTACCGTCCTGTATCTGTGTTATCGGCTGTTTCAAAAATAGCCGAAAGAGTTATCTTTGATCAGCTATACGAGTTTTCTCTTGACTTTCTCAGTGGGAATTTGTCTGGTTTCCTGAAAGGACATTCATGTACAACAGCCCTTCTCAAGACATGCGAAGACATTAGGGAAAATTTAGACTCTAGCGAATACTCTGCAGCAATTACTATAGACCTCTCCAAAGCATTTGATTCTATTAACCATAATTTGCTTCTTGCAAAACTGTCAGCGTATGGTGTAACTGAAGATGCCCTACAACTTTTATGTTCTTACTTGACTGATCGAAAGCAACATGTCAAGATAGACGGTAATTTGTCAGATTGGCAAATTATGAAGAGTGGAGTTCCTCAAGGTTCAATCTTGGGCCCCCTTCTCTTCAATATATATATGAATGATGCGAACTTTTCAGATATTTCGTGCTGCTTAAGATTTTATGCCGATGACACTACGGGGTACTCTTCAAGCCTTTGTCCATCCACCTTGCAGATAAACCTACAAAAAAACCTTAGTCTACTCGTCTCCTGGTTCCATAAGAACTTCCTGGCGATCAATCATAGTAAATCTCAATCTATCGTCTTTAACAAAGCAACTTTACCAACGCCCTTTGTTATCGAAAGTAATGAACTGGATTACGTTCCACAGATCAAGCTCCTCGGAGTAATCATTGACAATTCACTCTCTTTTAAAGCACATATTAAAGAAATCTGCCGGAAAGTGAACATAAAAGTTTCAATTCTTCGTCGCATTCGTAAATTTATACCCTTAGATATCATGATTAAATTGTACAAAGCATTTATTCTGCCTCATTTCGAATATGCATCACCACTGTTCATAGGTCTAAGTAAAGGTCTGTCTGCGAAATTAGAGTCAACCAACGCATTCGCTTTAAGGATTCTTCTTAATCACTCAAAATCGACTGCTTATGAAGAGTTACTTAACATCGCACATATTAAAAGCCTGGAACACCGACGCATAGAACAAGCACTGACACTCGTATACAAAAGTATTTATGGCCAGGCACCGAACTGCATTCGGGAAAGGTTTATCCTGCGTAGCAACGGTTACAGCCTACGGGGCCATCTTAAGGTTGTTATTCCAAGACCAAACTCATCTTATATGGAACATTCTTTCACGTACCAGGCTAGTAAACAATGGAACAATCTACCAGACAAAATAAGGATGTCAGAATCCCTTTCTATATTTCGGAAGAACTTACAAAACATACAATTGTCTTCATCGTATGACTGCAGCTGTATTTTTTGTAAATAGACAGTCTAATTACCAATACTTTCTTTTATTGAATTATTGATTATTGTAATAGGTTATTATTCATTTTAGTTGATTTAATTCTTATTTCTTATTTTTCACTCATTACTTGTACATGTAAGATTATCTTAATTATCACATTGTAATTTTTTATGACACATTTGCATTTAAACGAGCTATCGCTCATATGCGATATGTGTTTAAATAAAATTACTTACTTACTTACATACATAACTTTACTTCGATTCGGATTTTTTTTAGAGTAGCAAAGAAATATGCTAGTATCTCCGAATGTAATCTAAAGTAACAATGCAAACTACACAATAACAACGATATTAAATTACAATAGCTTAGATTATAATATTACGATAAAACTAAACAAAAGTATGTACAATGAAATAAGACATAATGAAAACTAAAATATATATGACTTGATATTCTTCCTAAAATAAGGTACGCTAGGCGCGGTTCTAAGTTTATCAGTTAAGATATTCCAGCATTTAGTAGCAGTGAATTTAAATGAGTTTTTGCCATAGTTTGTAGTGTTCACACGAGGTTGGTACAACTTATTTATACCACTAAGCCCTTGGGTATTGCGTCTCAGAATAAGTCCGATTCAGTGCAACAGATGTTTTGAAGTCGGACCGACACTCCGATAGAAACCGCCATGTCAATCAAAGGGTATGCGAGTGAGTAATGCGCATAAACACTTTTAAAATTTTAAAAAGCTTCCAAAATGGCGGATGCTAAAAGGACAACAGGAAGGTCTTTTGAGGAAAAAATGACACGTTTTTACACAATTTACACGGTATGATTTATCGGCCCGACAAAACCGGGAGACAAATCGTACCGTGTAAACCGACCTTTGTGCAGCTTATGCGCAGAATTTTGTGCTAAAATGCGTGCCACACGTGCAGCACGATCATTTTTCCTCTTGCAATTCTAGCTTTCTTATTGGTTCACTGGATATCGGTTACCAGCCATTATACCTGCGTTTGACCTTTTATGGAAATGAATGTGGCAATTGTAGTACGGGTACTCCGGTTTTCCCTCTCCTCAAAAACCAACATTTGACCTGATTTACTTTCATTGTTAATTTTAGTTTATGGTGTCCCCAATTAGCGCTCCAGCGCTAGAACGACTAGACACTTAAATAAAATTCCTTTCCTTTCCTTTCAATTTCTAGCCTGTGTACAGCCGCCCGCTCTCTCAGAAAAAAAGTCGGCGAAGAGCGTCTATGATTTCCGTTGATACCGTAAATGATCTAATGAACGCCCGGGGGGAGTATTGAATGTTTGTGGTGTAACGGTGGGTGCCAAATAGATAAGAGGCGTTTATTATAGAGGAGCGTATATTTCAAGTTAACTGAAACAAATAGAAAATCCAAATAAAAGTTGATAGTTCTGTATCAACGCGGCGACAACAGTATGTTTATAGTTCTGTATCAATGCGCTTGTCGTCGTCTGGGTCAACAATGTTATCACAATTGGCTTTGTTGACATGCGAATAAGCGATGACCTGAAAGGGTTTGGGAGGCTGGGCTCATCCAATAAAGTGAGCTGTGCTTTTAAC
>NC_090876.1:5754800-5767300 GCF_036669935.1 Montipora foliosa
TTGCCCTTGGCATCCAAAAAGAAAATTGGGCGTAACCACGCATTTTTCAGAGGTAATTAAGCTTCAATTTGGAAAAGAACGCCATACATTGCTTTGTATTTTAAAGGTGTTTACAAATATTGTTGATTAATTATCTTTGAAAAATACGTGGTTACCCCCAATTTTCCTTTTTGGATTTTATAACAATTGTTAAGATCTGCTTTTCTGTATATTCATAAAGCGCGCAAAAATGCCTTTGAATTAGTAGGCACCCGTCCTTGACGTCCTTAAATTTTTATCATCTCAAGCTTTGCTGCCCCCACGGTTGAGTGAAGTACTCTGTCTGAGCTAAGGCCTACTGCTTATCCATTAAAAAAAAAAAACACCATATGACAACCAAATATTTCCCCCAAAAATCGAAGTAAAGCTATCTGAGATCGATTTGTTTATTTATAATTTTTATTTCATCGGTCTGATCGCGTGTCCATAGTGTTCTTCCTGCGGCCAAAGAATATTGGGACAATAAACCTCTCAAGTTTATGATAATCCATCAAAATAACTGACAAAAACTGTAAAATATACGCATCCTGTAAATGGCTAGCATTCACTTCGTGGCTGTAAAGTCGCTTTAATCCATGAAATAATACACGTAATTTGGCTGAAATATTACTGAATGTCACCTTCAATCGAAGAAAAACAATTAGCAACTTCATGAAAACAAGATGAAATCCTGGCAGTGATTTGGAGCTCTATTTAAAAGTCTAAATATTCTCAAACGAATTTGTAAAGCCATCTTTTATTAACCAACTTTAATTTGTCTTAACTAAGTATTACAAAATCTTGCATTCTTGGTGTTAACTGTGGCCCATAATTAGCAACACCAGTTAACTTGCCCACTTGTCTATCAGAACTTGGACAACACTGTCTATGAAAGGACTTCAAAAATCTTCACATTTATAGGCCGAAAATCAGATCACTTCAGTTATTGCAAGTTTATTTGTTTTTAAGCTTTTTTACTTCGCTGAATTCTTCACACAGAGACGTTTTCAGAGTCGGAACAACATGATTTGATATTCGGCCTGAGGGTATTGACTGTAAAGAGAGCCGTAGAAATAAATTTCACGATCAATGTCTTGACGTAGTCCACAAGCCGTCAACGGCATTCGGTACTCAATTCGGTTTTTGGAAAAAAAAAACTGTTTCACGAAGAATAAGTCGGCGATGTGATAATTTTGTTTTTCTAGCTCTTTCTAAGAATTTGACCTTTGCAGTGACTCGTATAATCACAAGAGTCGGAGTGAACGGAGCTTGCATTTTGCTGAAAACAGAAAAACTAGGTAAGACTATTTTATTAGTTATTTCAGCTTCCAAAATGACCCACTACCTACTTTGTTTCGAAACTTCAAGTTCTTCTTTGTCACGATGATTCAATGCCGTTTAATTGATGCCTTGGCGACTAGTTTAAATTTGCTTTCAGCAGGCGAAGGTGACTACAGGTCAATGATGGTATTTGGTATTTATTCGGCCTGAGGATAAAGACAGTATTAAAGGAGATCGTTAGAACTGAAGATCACGACAAACAAAGATATCGCAAGTGATGATCCACAAAGCGTCTAAGGCATATGCCTTTCACTCAAATAGTCGATAAACCAGAATGAAAAATTGATGCTTTTTTTTTATCTAGCGTTTGCTCAGAATTTCATCCTTTGGTGATCTGTTAAGACAAATTATATCAATAGAAAATACGAGTCGGGCCGAAGGGGGCGGGGGTGCATTTTGTTAAAACATACAATACATTAAAAAAACTATTTTATTAGTTATTTTAACTTTCAAAATAACCTACTACTGATTTTGTTCCAAAACTCTTTTTTAACACTGATTAGATCTTTCATGACTGACGCCTTGGCAACTAGTTTTGTTTTTAGCTCCCAGTGAGGTCAGTGCGGGTCATTGGACATCTTTTATGAAGTGATTGAGTGGCAAGCCATGCCTTATTTAGAAAGATTAATTAAATCCTTTGCTGTCAATCTTGGCCTTATAACGACGCCACTTCTACACCACACCCAGATCAGAAGCAAACTCGAAACGATCAAACACGATCGAAATGGATTTAAGAGAGGCGTTAACTCCCAAAACTTTTAACAGCCTTAGTTTTGTAGCAGTCTTACTTTGGATTTTTGTTGGTTTGGCAGCGACTGGGATATTTTCAGAGTTGGAAATCAGTGAACCCAGGTTCGACTTTGACTGCGTTGTGAAAACCGGCAGCGACAAGGGTTTCATCCGAAGAAAGTGCTTCGACCAGTACCAAAAGAAAATCAACAAACTCGGCATTCCTCCCTACGCCTTCATCATTTTTAATTTCTCCGCGATTTCCATTGTGTCCCTCGTATACTCGCAGTACGTCAAGTCAACAGTTAATAGACTCGAGGGCGGTCACGAAGATGCCGAAGGAGAGCGGAGGAATCCAAGCCGAAGGCGTCGGCTTTTCGTGTCGTATTTATCTCAACTTGCCGCAAAATTTGCTCTGGGAATCATTTTCATTGTCTTCCTGGAAACCGACCTATTTTATCCCGGGCACTTTCCCACAGATTTTACCTGTCGTGTTGAAAAAGGTAATGATTCGGGGGATCTATCTACGAACCAGACACAATCAACACTTTACAAATGTTTCAGTCAGAGAGCAGCGAATAAGACCTTCTGGATCAATGCTGTGACAGTCGTTAACGGCATTTTCGCATTTTTTGCTTTAGTGGAGATTGTCTGGATCTTATCACGAGCTAAGAAAGGAAGAACTTTTATGGAGAATCGACAGTTTTATGCTGATCATTTGAGATCGAACTCGGATCAACAACAGGAAACACCTCAAGAGGAAATACCGTTAACTGAGGTAGAAAGTGGTTGTCAACCTGCAGTGCAGGAAGCCGTCACTGTCCAAAATGCTCCTTCATCACTGAATACGGGTGAAGCGGAAGAACTCGCTCGAGAGCAACTTGTACTGACAGAAGCCATTAAAAAAATGAAGGATGGTTGCTTAAATTCCACGGAGCACCACCATGACTTGAAGCAACCTTTTCGACGGAAGCCAGGCGAAGGCCCAAAACCCAATGATCTAAAAACTGATCAAATTTATGTCAATGTGGCAATCCATGAAGGCAGAGCTTTTCATGTCTTCGCGCAAAACAGAAGCGAGCAGCTCAAACAATACCCGCCCAATTCTAAGGACTGTCTGTACGCCACGCCAGACGATCTCATTGACAAACAACACAAGAATGTCCTTGTTGTTGGACGTCCTGGCATAGGAAAGACATTGCTAAGCACTAAAATCCTTCGAATGTGGGCATCTGGTGAAGCGCTCAATAGAGATCAAGATGACAAAAAACACATTGTTGTTGTGTTCCTCCTGAAATTCAGGCGCTTTACAAGCAATCCATTGCTTAGTCTCCGTGAACTGTTGGCTGAAGCAGAAACAGTGGAGCAGTTAGATGGAGCAGTGTGGGACTTCGTCATTAACTACCCAAGCCGAGTTCTTTTTATTTTTGACGGAGTCGATGAATTTTCTGCGAAAGAGGATATCGCTGGGAAAGACCACACATGTTACAAGAATGGCTTGGAGGAGAAGATGCCTATTTCCGCTTTGTTTAACAAACTAGCGGGAGGACAACTTCTTCGTGGTCTAAACATAGTCACAACAACAAGACCAACGGCAGTGACCTGTGTTGAAGATGTGAACTTTGATAGAACAGTCGAAATCCTGGGATTTACGTCCGAAAAGGTTGAAGACTATGTCGAGAAGTTTACACAAGGAGTTCGCGACGCAAAGGACAAAATTTGGGGACACATTAAGTCGAACATGAACCTGTTTTCATTGTGCTACATCCCAGTGAACTGTTTTCTCATTTGTTCTTGTCTTTGGGAAATTGTCAGGGATACAGCACACACTCGGCTCCCTACAAGAATGACTGAGATTTACACGATGGTTGTAAAGATTCTCTTCTTTAAGCACAACCGGCGAAGCAGTGCTCAAGGTAACCTGATTCTCAAAGTGTACATGTACTTGCCGTTTAACGAGCTCCCAGATGATGACAAAGAAATTTTCAAGAGGCTGGGAGAAATTGCTTTTGAGGGAATAAAACAAGGAAGATTGGTCTTTGAGTCAAGCAAAGTCATTGGACTGGAAGATTGTGGACTTCTTCACAGATTGCCAGACGCAGAATCCCGTTATAATGAGCCGCCGAAAGCCCAATATTGCTTTACACATTTGACACTGCAAGAATTCTTCGCTGCAAAAAATGTTGTGGAGTCCTTGAGTAAAAGAGAACTAAACAACTTTGTGTCAGAACACATTAACGATGGTGCATGGCAAATGGTGCTGCAGTTTGTGGCTGGATTACTCGAGCCTGATCCAGAAACAGAGAGCTCAAACAGCGACATTTTTATCAAACTGCTTCCTATATTGACTGAGAAGAAACAAACGCTGACCTGTTGGCCAGCTAGTAAAAAAGACAAACAGCTAGCACTGAACTTATGTAAGTGTTTGTACGAGATTGATGATGAAAAACAGCAGGCAGTGTTACAAAACAAAATTAAGCAAATTGGCTTTAACGCCGTACATTTTAGTTACTGTTCACTCGGGCCTGTTGACTTTGCTGCTGTCTCGCATTTCTTAGAAAATGCTTCGGGAGTTTTGAGTATGAATTTGGCGGCGAATAATCTTGGTTCATTGGGTGCAAAAGAAGTGCAAAAGTTTCTTGTCAATACTGGATGCAAACTAAACAGCTTACACCTCGGGGATAACAAGTTAACTGATGAAGGAGCCGAGTATTTATCAGCAGCACTAAAGCACAGTAATTGCAAACTAAACAGCTTAAACCTCATGCGTAACGAGTTAACTGATAAAGCAGCCGAGTATTTATCAGCAGCACTAAAGCACAGTAATTGCAAACTAAACAGCTTAAACCTCTGGGGTAACCAGTTAACTGATAAAGCAGCCGAGCATTTATCAGCAACACTAAAGCACAGTAATTGGAAACTAAACAGCTTATACCTCAGGTATAACAAATGTGAATATGACTAATAAAGCCGCCTTCCGTAAATCAGTGAAGCAGATTAATTGCAAAGTTTTAATTTGAATAAACTTAAACCCTAAAAACACGCAGTCGTTTCATTTCGACGTTTTTTAGCTTACGAAATTGAAAGTTTGAAGTTAGGACGGTTACTAAATCAGTACGAGAAAAACTGAAGGTTTAAATATTTCAACCCTTTGAATATAAAGGGACCATGGATTCGTGAAAGCCTTTTTAAATAACAAAATTATTATAGGTTCAAACATAACAGATGGATGAACAATACAAGAGCAACAAAGTCAAACAAATTTGACAGTAAATTTAGTTTATTACCCTTTGACATACAAGCGATTTCATTTAAAATCCAGCTTACCAAAAATAGCTTCGCTAAGAAAAAATGTCCAACTATTTCGTAAACCAAACAACTTTTTTTGAAGTGTCCATGGTCTCTGTGTAAAACATTTCAAAGCTCAGCTCCTTGCACTTCTTCCCAATAAACCTTTGATTATTCAATGCTTAAGTGATTTGAATTTGTACTGATAATTTCTTTAGGTCCATTCTTTTAGTTGTACTTCTTTTAAGTCCATTGTAAACTGATAGCACAGGATCGTGTTTCAAAGGCGCCAATCGAGTATATTTTTCTTGTAAATATTGGCTTTGGTGGAAAACAAAAAAATGCTGAGTTGATATTTCAACTACTTTGCTGATGTCATCTACGGATCCAAATGAACCAATCAAAAAGAAGTTTTGTTGTTCAATTAACCAATCACAAAAAATATAAAAAAAAAAATGTCTTGTTTTCTAAGAGGTCCAATTCTTGAATGAAATGAACCAATCAGGAAAGTTGAGGTGAAATTTGGATCCTAACTTTCACAACTTTCACATTTTTTTAGTTAATGAAAAATTTTAAATACTAGTAACCACACTACAACGTAGTGTTATAGGTAGTAAAAAAAGTAGATCCAAAAAAAAAAGGCCCTTCGGGGTAGAGCACAAAATATTTCGACAGTTTGTAAATAATATTTCAACTTTGGTTTTTTAATTGCATTGTAAAACTCTATTATCAATTTGTAACGGAAGATTTCTCATAATGCATGCTTGAAATTGTTTGTAAGTAATAGTTTGTAACATTTGTAAAAGTAGTTCTGGTTTAATTAAACTTTTGAGATGAAGTTTTGTGTGTTTGCATGAATTGACTTTGTCCTGTCACGCCATGCTCCCCATTCTTGGTGATCACTGCCCTGTGTTTTGAGTCCTACTCCCCTGAAAATTGTTCATTTAAAAATTCTAAAAACCGGAAAGAAACTCCACCTTTAGTAATTTATTGCTTTTGCTATTTTCACCCGATGATTAACTTGAATACAGCCCAATAACGCGAAGGAGCGTGAACTTTTACACCGGTTCACTTCCTCCCTCAACAATACTTCTTATCATGCAAGCGAGGCTGTGTTGTAACACTATTACGCCACCCACGTTAGGCAAAGTTGTGACTTTACAGCGGAAAACGCAGGAATCTCGTGGGTTTTTTTTAATCTTCGGTTTTGTTTTCGGCCGGATTCTGCAATCTACTCCGGATTTTTATGACCTTATGTTCTTCACGCAAAAATCATTCGCGAACACAAATCCCTTCCCCACCCTTACACGAGTCAGAAGAAGCCACTGACCCACCATTGCAGTTGAGTTGCAGAAGAATCAACAAGCGAATTCTTGAGAAAGGTTATCGCGGCTTAAATGGAATGGGAACTTTCCACAAAAGAGCAAAAACGTTCCTTTCTCGTGTTTCTTTTCGATACTTTGGAGTCCTCTTTATGTTACGCTCTGGCTACGTTTATTTGCCCTTAATTGTGCAAATTGAACAGTCCTGTGTTCTTTAGAGGAATGGACTCCGAAAGCCATCTTATAGAGCTCCAAGAAGACAACAAGATCCCTAAGAAATCAAGCAAATTTGGCAAAGTAGTTGTTGAAATCACAGGAGGCACAGCACTTGGAATTGTTCTTGTCAATGTACCGTTTGTCACGCAAGCTCTGAGAAAAATTTTCCTTTCTTATGTGCCAGCGACAGAGAGACAAGTTGCTAATATTACAAAACCGGCAAAAACCTCTAAAAGGCAACGATCGACCATGGTGGATTTGGGCAGTGGCCATGGGAGAGTGGCAAGTTTTAGTTTAAAACTCGTTTATCATTCCATACGTTGAAGGGGTAATAATAGGCCCTTTGCGTGATCGTGTCACGTGAGAACGGTGACCCTTGTGTGAACCCTGTCCACACTTATCCTGATATTTTTGAATCTGCAACTTTTATTTTCCGGATTAAAAAATATTCCCATCCACACGTAGCGAATTCAAATCAAATTTTCCTGTCCACACCTATCTGGACTCAGGACTCCTCAAGGCGACAGTAATCTTGAGAAAGGAACTGGGCTTGATCTTGTTACATCATCCGAATTAAAAAATTCTGGATAAATTTAGCGTCCACACAGTTGGATTCACAGCGGATTAAAAAATTTCCATTCTGGAGAGTGTATTCAAAAACTTCCAGATTTGCCAGCAAATTCACCAGATATGTGTGAACAGAAGGCGTATCCGGAAAGAAAAAAATGGAGATTCAAAAATGTCTGGATATGTGTGGATGGGGCCTGAATCCTAAAAAAAAGTTGTTGTGCTACAAAAAAGATGCCAGATGCCAGAAATAGAAGAAACGTTATGAAATTAGTGAGAATGTCAATTTTGAGGCCAAGTGCTGACATTTAGGCGAGAGATTTTACATTGATTTTAATGCTTAAAAACTTAAGCTTTAGGGAGATTTATATGGAAAACAGCTGCTGGATGGCAAACTTTGCCTCCAGCACTCAATTCTTTTACAATTTTCAAAGTTTAAACCGCTCTAAAATCACGCACTTTGACGTCAATGGCCTGAATCGTGCTCTTTCCATTTTTGGCATGTGTTTTGTACCACGACCATTTTTTTTTATAATTGACAAGGTCATGTGACACGGTCATGCGAAGAGCCTACTCACCAATGAATAAAAGTATAATGATGATGAAATGGGCCTTTTTACTTGAATTTCTCATGATTTGGTCACGAAATGACTGCAAAACTATCAATGATCATTTTATCATTAGTAATCAGTATGTTGATCCAAAAGGTCTAGATAGCAGCAACAATATAGATATTCGTATAAACATAACAACTTTCTTTAATTTTCCAGACATGTTTCGACGGTACATCCGTCATCTTCAGTGTTACATATTTTGAAATCGCCGTTGAATTTAAAGTACCAAGTGAAGCTTAAGGAATCCATGTATATAAAATGGGAGAAGCCCGATCTCAACCAGCAGGTGAAACACATTAACCTGACTCTCTCCCTGTAAGGAACTAAGCGTCACTCATTTAAATTTTTGTTTTGTTCTGTTTTGATTTAATACGCAATATTGACAACGCAATGTAACGAAGTTTGTAAGATCGCGCGCGCTTTAAATTCAACGGCGATTTCAAAATATGTAACACTGAAGATGACGGATGTACCGTCGAAACATGTCTGGAAAATTAAAGAAAGTTGTTATGTTTATACGAATATCTAATTAGTATGTACTTTGATGTAGTTTTGTTCAGATATGTGCTACAGTAAGTTCTGCACATAAGAACATGGCATTGTTCTATTGCCAAAATCGTGGTTGTGTCTGTTTGCACATCCTGTTACTGCGTTAAGTGTTTTTGTTTTGAAGCTGGTACAACTTTAAAGCCTCTTGCTCAGAGTAGGTAAGACTATTCTTAGCTCTTGGACTGCCTGTCAATCAACTTTGATTTTGGCTCTCTGGCAGGTATTTGCCGCTGCTAGACATGGTTACCAACGTCATGGGTATAAACTAAATCATTGGCTGGTTTGGTATTCAAAACTGCAGGCAAGACTACAAGGACTCCATAAGAAGGACAATGATTTTCCAGAGATGACTTGTGGAAGGTGAGAAATGCTCTTAACTCCAGGCATTAAAGTGGTCTTCATCTAGAAACTGGCTGGCTATAGCAGAAGTTCCTATATTTAACCATCACTCAGCAATATGTAGATGTTCAAATAATGAAGCATTTATGCAACACATTTTAATGTCACATTTCATGTGCCAAATCTGCTGAGCGGGAGTTCGTGTTTCCTGACTGCACAAAAACTGAGCGTAAAGAATATCTCAGACATAATCTGTTGCCTTTGCTTTCACAAATACAAATGGTCTGATTTCTTAAGATTTTTTATTAGGCCAGTAAACTAAGGTCCTGCATCACAACCTTAAATTTTGTAAATAACCCTATGAGACAATAATAGTTATTCATAATAGCGGGCGAAGCAGGTCTTTCAGTGCCAATGATTTTTTGCATTCCAGCAGTGCCAAAGTCAGGGCGAAAACAAAGTTTGCAGGACAACAGATGAGCATAAAAAAAACTTAAGAGCGTGCCTATAGCCAAATGTTAATTGCGGCTTTGTTACATGTATTTTCAAGCATCTTAACTTTCTAAAAATTGTCAGGATAATTGTGATGTTTCTTGCTTCAAAATTATTGATAATGCTTCTTCTTTTTATCAACTCAAAATCAAGGAGAGCTTCCATATTGAGCGCTTGAAACCCGAACTCAACAAACAAGTTGATCATGTCAGTTTAGCATTACACTTTTAAACTTTTACCGTTATGTCAGTTGTAGCATCTGTAATATTGTTGGTTCATTTGAATTTTATCTACATGTACTTCAACTTGTAACGAACATTTAATCTACAAAGAATCATTGGCCTGACGTCAATGGCCTGAATCGTGCTCTTTCCATTTTTGGCCCCAAGCGAGGGGCCACTGAAAAATGCAGACTGCAGACTGTGCAGACCGTCTGTAAAATGAAAATTCGATTAGCCTGAATTAGCCCTAAATAACATTCAGGGTAGCCTGTTTAGGGTTTGCTGTCAATAATAGTGAGGGTAACGCCATATTTTCCCCCTGGTCTGCACGGTCTGCACAGTCCACAGTCTGGGTTTTGGGGTGACCACCAAGCGAGTGCCCAAAATGTGCAAGCTAGGCATGTTCCCGTAGGAAATTTTTGACATTTAGACACTCACAGATGCAATTTAGTGAAATCTGGGGGATCTAAAGTGACAAAATTTCACACATGGAATTGACACTTGCATGGTGTCTGATAAGAAATACTGGAATGTTAGTTAAATAAACATTTCACGTGCACCACGCAAAAAAAATATTGCGCAAGCGAATTTGAATGTTAAACAAGCATTTTTAAAGTCAAGCCTCTATATCTTCTCCAGTGACTTTACTTTACAGCTAAAATTGTGTTGTCTGTTTTTTTTTCTGTCTCACCTGTCGTAATCAAAATAAGACGTTTCTGACTGGAAGGAGACGGTCAAACTTTCTGAGGAGGTGGCTCATTGAGCCGTTGACCGGCCGGTTTTGAGAAGGCTGAATGTTACAATCACTATGGCTGAAGATGATATTTGAAACATCGAAACATGTTCCTTAAACTCAAAAGTGTGGTTGTATTTTTAAAAATATTAGTGACACTTGTGCTATCCAGACCATTTGGAATAAATAAAAAGTAGTAATGAAAATAATACACGTAGTGTCATCTTCGCAGTGAAAAGAGGATTGGCTTTGTGCGTTCTCTAACTTGTTCTGTTATTTAAAGTTCTTTTGGACGAGACCAGTATCCACAAGACTGAAATAATCTTTGGAGCTTCTGAGACTTGAATGGAATATGGGAGATTTTTCTGAAAGTTGCTGTATGAAAAATGCACAATAACTGAACAATTCATCAAATGTTTGAAATAGTTTTCACTTTTCAATCACCGTTCATTTTATAAAGAAGGGAAAGTTCATAACTAGGAATTTTTGATATATCAAGGAAAATATCCATGGGAGTTCAGAATCTCAAGGACAAAGTTCAAAACTGGCACGCATGCAGTTCAAATTTCAAACGATTCAGGTCACGCGTGACACGTCAGTTTAACTTTTACATCTTTATTTCATCTTTATTTGTCCAAGCAACTGCACATTTAAATTACAAAGGGAGGATGGTTTTTGTTTGTTTTGATGAGGCTTGGTACGTTAAGGGGTAGTGTGATTCTCTTTCAATAATTTATTCTTGAGCCAACAAGTCAGTGGTATTTCTTTGGTACATCCCAAGAGGATATGATTCTCAATGATCCTGTTCTTTTACTTACAGGTTAAACTCTCCAACTTGGACATTGTTGTGATATTTGGAGTTGCTGAGATAGTAAGAAACTTTTAAGATATTACTTTAGACATCATGTTTACGAGAGGTGTTTGCCCTTACCTCGCCCAGTATGGAGAGAAGTCCACAGTAACCAGAAGAATACAATTTTGATTCATTTGTTTTAGCATTTTTACAGTCCTGATCAGCTGTTTACGTGAAGATTGAAATCTCAGCTAAAAAATATCTTTCCAGTCAATCTTCTGAGATATGAAAGGTACTATTAAAAAAGCTCATCTAAAAAGGGCCTGGTGTCCTTTAAATACTGGTGACATAGTTCTAGCATGGGAGTTGTATGCTCCAGATTGTGGGCTCTTGTTGTGGGTAATGTTGTCAAGACTTGGCTGACTAGCAGCAAAGCTGTGAGTGCATGCTTCATAAGAATAACAACTAGATAGGGGTTCTGATGCTACAGATTGGGACGTACATACTTGACTGGTCAAGTAATATCCCAGAGAGGCTCTTCAGAAAGAGGCTTTTCAGATTTTGCCACAGTGACTGTAAATGCCCAGTTTTTACAGATCTCCTACTCATTTGGTATTGGCTAAATATTAATTGAAGTATGCATCAGTTCAATTAACATTTTATTACAATGTCAACGGCAACTGAAAACTAAAACAGAAGTACTGCGCAGAAAAGTGTGTGTGTCCTGTTATGCCTTGTAACTTCAATCATAATGATAACTATTTACTCCTTAATCATTGCACAACAAATATATTCATTAAGCTGGAGTTTCCTTGGAAGCCGGTCATTGACGGTATATCGCAGTCTGTTTGTCAGATTTTCACTCAAACTTTTGTATTAAAAAGACAAGAGTGACAGCTGCTTACCTTGATTAGCCCCAAAGCATATGCTTGAAAAGTTATTGAAAACCCTGCATTAAGAAAAGGGTTTAAAAGCCAATGGTAGAAGCTGAGTGCACGGCATCTAATTTTCAGGGCTTTATGATTTGCATTTTAGAGTATGAAGGTGTTGGATATGTCAAAATTGGGTGTGCGTCTGGGTCAATCCTAGGCATAAGTGCGTAACAAAGAACTTACCAGATCCTATACACATTCGACAAACTACTCAAGGATAAAAAAAGTCCAACTGGTGAGTGTAACTTACAATATTTTGGCTTGTAAAATTAGTATATTAAGTTGTCAAGTTGCCACAAGCGTGTATTTTGATGAGAAGGATTTTGCAAGAACTGAAGTTATGCAT
>NC_090876.1:5772300-5777300 GCF_036669935.1 Montipora foliosa
TAAAACCTTCAAACGCGAGATTAACAATGTTGTCACAATCGATGTTGAACTGACTGTGACAGTGCACAATCTTTTGTTTTTGCTTTTTATGGGTTCGCAAATTAGATGCGTCTAGAATTTAATCGAAAGATTTGATTGGTTATCTTCTCAAAAGAAGGTGTGTTTTGTGCACAGTCAAGGCTAAAAATACAGACAAAAACATGAAAATTAATAACAAGACTTGTCAAGGTTTATAACCATCTCCATGCAATAACTATACTTTCATAACACAGCTCCGTGAAAATGAGGGGAAATAGTAATCTTGTATCCGACTAAGTAATGGCAGTGGAGTTAATTAATTTGCTATAGCATGAGAACTGTCCATCGATGAAGCCTTCACATCAACAACTGATCAATGACTGACTCCTGTCCATTTTAATTCGTTGATCTCAGAGCTTGTTGCGGGTGAAAAACTTCTCCAAAACATGATGTCCAAAGCACTAATTTGGACATTTTTCTTACTTAGTACAATCGAAGGAATTTTCATTTGCATCGGGAATGCTTTTACGGTTTTCGTCTTTTGGCATCAAAGAACTTCACTGAAACGAGCTTGGTCTTTACTCCTCAACCTTGGCGTCGCTGATTTTCTAGTTGGAGCAACGCTATTGGTTCATGCGACAATAAGACTGATTTCAATGAATCGGGAAATCTTTGCGGCTGAGCTTTGCGAGACTTTCTTTATTTTGTTCATGACAGCCTCATTGCTGACTCTTCTTGTGGTCTCCTTGGAGCGCGCTTATGCGATACTCTGGCCCTTTCGTCACCGAGTAGCAACCACCCGAGCGTACATTACTTGCATCGCACTTGTTTGTGCAGGAGGCTTCTGTGCAATGGCCACGGAGGTTTGCGCAGTTTATGAAAAAATATCCTTGAAACATTGCGCTTTAGTCATCAGCTCGACGGTTTTTACCTCTCTTTCCGTGATCTTGGGATCCTACCTGACAATCAGGAAGCGTTTAAAAACGCCAAATCCTTCCTTGGAAGCTCAAAAAAAGATGTTTATTCAACAGAACGTTAAATTGTCGAAAACTGTTTGCTGTTATTGGTTTGTCATTTGCCTTTTGGCTTCCACCTATATTTGCTTACCCAATCGCTATGTTTTACGAAGTTAATTACGGTAGCGATGTTATAGAGGGTTTTGCTCTCATTCTTTCTTCGGCAAACTCGCTCGTTAATCCAATCGTTTACAGGTACAAAATGCCCGCGTTTAAAGCCGCTGTGATAACGCTTTCTCGCAAAATTGGAGGAAATAAACGCAGAGGGCCCATTATTTGCGAGTGTAACATAGAAATTAACACCAGAACTTTTCGGAAGTGATTTGCTCAAAGTAAATGAATGTTTTTCGCCTTTGCACGTACCTTTTCGAAAATGTTTGACTTTGCAGCAATTTTTCCCTTATTAAAAAGATAGCACGTTATTTAAGCTGCTATCAGAAAGGAGTTAAAATTGGCGTCTACATACTTTTATTCGAAATGCCGCCGTGAATGCTTTTAAACATTAAGTTAACTGATATTTAGTCTTTTCCTCAAGTTTACCCGATCCAAAATCTAACTCTGTCTTGATAAACAGTTAAATAAATGAGCTGTAATATGGGGGGGTCCAAATTCACTAGGACACCGGAACCACATTGGCGGGAGTCGAGTGATCTCACCATTGAGCCATGCCAGCTCTTCCTTTTCGAAAATGTTCAGTGTCGACAGAGAAGAGCTTTTATACACTTTGATGCCCCAAAATAAAAATGAAGGGAAACTTTGTTAATTTAAGCAGGGGCTGAATTTGTTTAATTCTGAATAGACCCAATTAAAAAAAATCTTTAGGGATCTATGAAATTCTAGAGTCCATGATTTAATGACGAAAATTCTGCCATATCTATTTAACAATTATCCTGCGAAATCGCGCGGAATATCGCTGATGCTTAGCCGACGAGGCAGTAGGCCGAATTGGCTAAAATTAGGCGATATTCTGCAAGGCTTAGCAGGATAGTTGTTTTATTATTCAACGCATTGATGACAAGGCACAATTTTCCGCGTTCATTGGGAAAAAAAGCTGGAAAAACTATCATTTTTCTCCGCGACACACAAAATTACATATATCGCAGGATAGCTGTTGAGTACGCACGACAAATATTGAGTGCGCTATGATCATATTTGGACATTGTCACAATGTTTTGAATAACAAATAGTAATATTCACATCAAATTAAGATTTCAGATGCCGAATTTTAATTAAGGCATGCGATAATACAGGGCTGAGAAGGAAATGTTGGGTCAAGTTTATATATTAAGTTAATAATTTAACAGTTGTCTTCCTTCGTCTTTGAAAGTGATTCCTCAGTTTGTGATTGTTTTCTCACGGGGTTGATGGAAATGCGTCAAGTTGTGCCGAAGAAATGCGAAAAAAGGCAAACAAATGAAAAAACTGAAATGCTTCAAAAATTAATGTAAACGAGATGCTTCTGTGAAGCATACACTGGGTTGCCTGTGGTACGTGTTACAGAAAATCAGAAGGCACTGAATTGTGTGGTATTGAAATACAGCATTCCAGTCTCTGAAGAATAACAAATAAAAGAGAAGCGAGAAACATTGGCTTCTGGGCTGACATGTTGATAATTTTCAAGTTCCCTCATAACTTCTTTGCACCACAAGTGTGCCCTCTGAGCATCTGACAGATTTGTAATACTAAACTTCACTGAAGTCAAGCCCTGTTTCGCGGGGTTAGTGTTAGGATGGGAGACCAAAACAATAAACCCCTCATAAAAAACAGAAACATCTGACCGAAAATACTATTAACGCTAACAAATGCGAACTCAGCAAGGTACAGATTTTGTTAGCTTGCTTTATGCAAAACAAATATTGATGAAAAAGCAAATAACTATTGATACACAGTTTTCAGAAAGAGCAGAAGGAAGTTTCCAGGACGGTCGATCGAGAATGAAATATTTACGACATGGAAGCAAAATTAATCTTGAACCGTGAATATAGAATATAAAAAGTTACGATCAGCGACAAACATTTTGGGAGATTTTTGCTACGTTCAAGTAAATTGCAAAATCGAAAGTGACATGGCCGCAATTCAGCGGGCGCCGTGATTAAGTTACCGCGGCATGTTTACTCGCCAAACAGTGAAGCATCTGTGTCAAATGATGGCAAGATACCGGGTTTTTGTAAGTTTCTCTTTCTGTCAACTGTTATAAAGTTTGACAATGAAATGAGCGAAGTCAAAACAAAGATCCCAATCACCCAACTCTTGTTTATGCAAAGTCAAAATTTACTCTCCAAGGTATGGAATTATCACCAGGTAATTCCATCATTTTGGAAAGGGCAGCTACTTTATTATTCATCTGCGTCACAAGTTTTCACTGATTTTGGGGCTCATTTTGTTGAAACTCAAGCACGCTTCCAACAGGCCTGTGAACCCTTCCTGCTTACAGAGCAATACTAAAAAACTTCTCCCATATCACATTTCAACCTTAAGCTCGAAAATTCAATACACAACATGATATTATAATTCACAAAGGCAGAAAATACCACAGAATCCTTTTCGTCTCGACGGGCGATAGATTGTTTTCGAAGTCCAGTACTCGTCACTTTTGAGATTCCTGCCCAGTTTATCCGACTGACTTTCCATTATTGAGCTCCATAAGGGTATATTTTGTTTAAGGATCCACTAAAACGCCATTCGCGTTACATGACTTTCGACGCCATTGCAGGCTAAGTTAATGATTCTACTGTGTCCACCAGAGAAATCTACGCAGTTCCACTACCCTCTCGATCCTAAGAAAATACACGCAGAAGGCTCTATGCACAAAGACACCACTTACCGGGGGAGTGACAGGCAAGACTTTTACCGACACGGAAGAAAAAAAAAAACTAAAAAAAAAAGAAAAACTAGACCCTCCGTGAGGGTACACTGGGTTGCCTGTGGTACGTGCACTGTTCCAGACAAATTTTTTCAAGTTGGGGGGTCATTAAGAAGACCATTTAAGGGGTCACCCAGACGTCTTACCAGCAGAGGCCCTTTGGCTCACAGGTCCTTACACATTCGTACGACGAAACAGATCCTTTTCTGGGGTTAAAAACCTGGCTACCGGCCTGTTAATTAATCATTTGTAGAAAGAAGAAATTCCTGTCCTCTTTAGAAAAAATAGACATGCATTGCTTACGTTGGTAGTGAAGTAACACAGCGATTTATTCCATATAAAATGTCAACTGAGCTGTGTGTTGTCTTCCAGGAGATTCAAGTTGTCCTTGCGTAATATGTAGCTCTAACAGTGCACGATATTGTTTTGGTATTGTCTATCATTGTAGTGCCATCACGGTAGAAGTCTTGGGTAAATAGCCTGAGAAGACATGTGGTTACTAGCAAAGTACTGAACCCAAAAAGATTGAAGAAAATAAATGGGAAGTGAGAAACATATGCTTCTGGGCTGACATGTTGATAATTTTCAAGCTCTCTCACAACTTCTTTCACCACAAGTTTAAGCGCGCCCTCTAAGCATCTGACAGCTTTGTAATTCTAAAGTTTACTAAAGTAAAGCATCTGTATCAAATGATGGCAAGATACCGGGTTTTCGTAAGTTTCTTTTTCTGTAAAGTGTTATAAAGTTTGACAATAAATGAGCGAATTCAAAACAAAGATCATAATCGTCAAAAATTTACTCTCCAAGACGAGGTTATTTATCACCAGGTAATTCCATCATTTTGGAAATAGCAGCTACTTTATTATTCATCGACAATTTTTTGCTGATTTTGGGGCTCATTTTGTTGAACTCAAGCTCCCTTCCAACAGACCTGTTTATTTTCGTGACTTATGCGCTACTACAAAATTCTCCCCGTATCACATTTCAACACATGTATGCAAATTTGTTAAGCTCGAAAATTACACAACATGATAAGTTTACACAAGCTGGTACACAAGATAAGTTTACACAAGTTTACACAAGCTGGAAATTTCACAGAAATC
>NC_090876.1:5787300-5792300 GCF_036669935.1 Montipora foliosa
GACAAATGATTTTGTCATTGGCCGTTTTTATAGTAGAGACGCATAATCCGTCCAGACGAATTATGCGTCTCTCATGTTATCCGTCTAGTGTAAAGACGGGACGAACTATATGAGACGCATAATTCGCCTTGGACGAACTTGGGCGAACATTTTTTCTGCGTCTGTTAATTTCGTCTAGTATAAAGACGGGCACTAGACGCATAATGCGTCTGGACGAACTTTCCAGTTTAGTGCGTCTTCGAAGACGCACTAAAATAAATTCTTCGTCCAGACGCATAATGCGTCTTTTGGCCGTCTTTATACTAGACGAATTTAACAGACGCAGAAAAAATGTTTGCCCAAGTTCGTCCCAGACGAATTATGCGTCTCTAGTATAAAAACGGCCATTGTAGTGCAAGATGAAATTTATTTGGGAAGCCAACAATATTCTTTTAACTTTCTGGTTAATCCAATTTTATTGCTGCGACTTGCTAGTGCGAAGATTGTCACATGTAACTCGCGCTTCTTGCGAATTTTGAGTGTCATGAAATTACATAATTTGCGTGACAATATATCCCTTTTTTAATACTCTGACCCAAATACATTCAAATAGTAACAAACTTCATATTTACTTAACCATTTCTTCGCTTTTGTGCTTGTCAGCATTGTGATTTGCGGTAATTCGCAAGTCTGTTTTTGTGTCTCATAGATGTTTAGATTTTCATTTACACGGCCACTCAACCTCTCGATTGTGTAGATAGTTCACCCTGAAGTCAAAATAGATACGTTTCTCAGGAACCCGACAAAGAAGGCTTCCTGACCCGACAGAAGAAATCTAAATATTCAGTTAAATATTACAACAAAAGTAACAAACGACGGAAGTTTCTTCGCTAAAAAGTACGTTGTTCTACTCTGAACCATTCTTTCCCGTAGTTCATTCAGTTGACACAGGGTGATCACGTACGTACACCTTTACGGTTGCCTAGCATGTGATCAATTTCTTCCTTTTGACAAAACGTTAGAGACTGCAAAAATGTTCGTGTTTTTAAGATCTTTCAATGAGAATTCGATTCATAGATATATATAAACACTATGTTATTTTTTTTCTTCATCTGTCTCTTGGCTTGCCTTTTTCTGGTGCAAACGCAAAGGCAAACAATGTTTTGACCTGGCATCAGATTAGACCGTCACATTATGAAGCGGAAACAACACCTTTAGTCCTTTCTTGTATGTGCAATAAACGTTTGCTTAGTCCAACTGCTCGACATGCTGGAAAACGTCCGTCAGAGCAATTTGCCGTTACCGTAAAGACTCGCAGATAAGCCGCACTCGCAGATAAGCCGCACCACGAGTTTAGCGACTCAAATTTTGGAAAAAAAGTTTTTCATGAAAAAAACTCGAAAGAAATCCAAAGTCGAGACCATGAAGTGTTCTGTCTTCATCCAAGGCAAACTCGCCAACAATGGATCGAAAAAGTCTTACCCGTAATTTTAGCTCTTTAGTAGAATAAACATCATGTCCACCACTTATGACATATGATTGATATTACTCTGGTATTTGTTCACAGGTATCTCTCCATTCAAGGCAGTTTTTCCATAGAATTTTGCGCGTAAATTTGTTGTTTTCTTGCATGCACTGTGCGAAGCTGTGTAACCAGGCATAATATCGGACGATGGAAGACTGGACACCGAAATTCACAGCACCTTTCCCAAATGGTCTCGCAGATAAGCCGCACCTACGAGTTTGATCGCAAATTTTTGGAAAAAAGGTGCGGCTTATCTGCGAGTCTTAACGGTAGTTTTTTGCCGACTACTTATTTAAAGAAGAAACGAGTGAATTTTACTCAAGAGCGTGTTTTGTTATCTTTAAACTGAATTTATTACGAAAGCTTAAAAGACTAAAAGACCTTAAAATGGGACAGGACATTACAAAATAATTAAACGTGTGAGCCAAAGGGCCTCTGCTAGCGCGACATGTGGGTGACCCCTCAAATGGTCTTAATGACGCCCCACTTGAAAAAATTAACTGGAACGCTGCAGTTCTTTGTGTAACGCGTACCACAGGCAACCCAGGGTAAGCTTTTTGGAGCTTCTCGTTTTTTTAAGTTTCCAACGGCTCCAAATTGATAATATCGATCGCGGAAGAATAATTGAAGTAAAATAGTAATTGTGAATCCAGAGTAAGGTTGAATAAGGCGAACTCCCACGATTATTTGTCACAAGGATTCGTCTCGGGATTAGGCTCGATTTCCCGCCGCTCACTCGAGTTCGGGTATCCTCCCCGAGAAGAGACGGCTGGACGCGTGAGCAATAGATTGTGTCTGTGACGTAAATTCAAAATATAATTTATGTGAAGTTAATAGTGGCGGGGAAATAGCATTAGACATCCCAAAAACACTGATTTTAAGAAAACAGAAATTACATAACAATGCTTAAAACGTCTGTGCGAAGTTTCCAGATGATACGAGCTTGAGTTTGTGGTTAAATGATCGATGTGAGTTTGAATTCAACCGGCGAATCATCGACGAAATCTTCGGCTGCTTTAGCTCTCAGTCGACCTCATCGGCCCCCTCGTTTTGCCAGCAATAAACTCAGCAGTACTTTCAATTGATCTTGAGGAATTTTACTTGCTCTTACATTAACGAAGTATGAGGAGAAAATTGCAATAGCAATGGATTTGAAAGCCGTATTTTGACCTTGGCGCCATCTGGAAAATCAGTGAAGTTTGCGAACTCAGGCGGTAGAAAACGACACAATTCCCATTGTCCAGCTTCTCGAACGCTTTTCGTTGTCGCAATCTTGGATGTTTCCTACCTTAAAGCACTGTAAACCTCGAACAGGCCGGGTCAAAGAATACCTTCGCAGCCAAAACATATAATTTATGCCAGACGGATTTGTGCAGGCGAGTTTCTGATTGGCGGAGATTAACAATGGCTCACCTCACGCGTCCAGCCGAGATTTCGGTAGTGAGCGCTGGCTCATTTCCCGAAACAGCGGCTGGTAATCGAGCCTACCGCGGGATCCGTTGCCAGGCTGAAGACGTCTGTCCACAGAAATAAAAATCTATTCATAGTTGATGGAAGGTACCAGCCGTATGTGCGTAAAAAGGGTACGGAGTAATGTTGTACGATTAAAGTACATCGAATCAAAGACGGGAGTTTTATGATAGTGAGAAAATTCGTGATTTAATTTGTCTTTTGTTAGCCGGTTTCCTCGTCTGTATACTCAGGTATACTGACCTACATTGGGTAGCCGTTAAGTCACCCGGTTAGTGGCTACCTCAAGGCCCATGAAATATACTCCCATCCAAAAGTAGCCGTTAACTCACCTTGGTTAGTGGCTACCTTGAGGTCGGTAGTTTATATCGCGACCCAAAGGCAGCCGTTAAGTTATAAGGTTAGTGGCTATCTCAAGCTTAAGGTCGGTATTGACAAATAAATTACGAATTTTCTCACTATCATAACACCCTGATGCATACTGACAAACTATGTGGCTTCATGAAATGCTCGTATCTAAACGCCGGTAGTTGGGAAGTATTTTATTTATCCATGTTACACTGATGAGTTTAAGACTTGTTCAAACGTGCTCGCGCCAAATAAATACATTAATTGTAAATAATAGCTTTTTTTTCATCTTCGGCACTTAAAACTTGAAATTTATCTATATATACTATTTTATTGCATTTTTTAGCTATTGTGAAGTGCTTAGCTGACAGCAATGGATAAGCACTATATAAGTATTATTATTATTATTATTTTGTCGTAAAAATTGATAAAATTTGGGATTTCCCAGACTTAATAAAAATTTAGTTAAAAAAAAAAAAGGTTGATTTATTTGTAAACGTAAACGTATATCGCTTAATCTCAAGTAGCCAGCTGTTAATTGCCTATATATGTAGAGAGATTTTCAACTATATTCAAAGAAACACAGAGTTTCCATCACAAATAAGTGGGGCTACCGTTGCGTGACGGCCCAATTAGAAGTCTTAAGGCATTATTAAATGGTGTGGGTCCACGATATAACTCCGATCTCCGATGATGAGAAAAAAGGTAACTACCAGACAACCTTGCTTTGTTAGAGCTGCCTCGAACCAGTTGTAAGACATTTGTGGATTGAGCATTTGCCTATACTGGTCCATTCATGTGGAAAAAGCTTCCAAAGACGATTAGAATGGCTCCGAACTTAGCTACTTTTAAGTATTCTACGTGTAGCCTTACCCTCGGCCCTTCTTTCGGGGGAAGGATACTGCTACACGTAGGCTTCTTTTAAGAAACAGTTGAAGACGTACTTATTGAAAAAGCCTATGATATTTTGTAAATAATAACTGAATTATGTTATATTTATTTTAATTGTGAATATTTCATATAAAAAGCGCTATATAAATAGTATTATAATTATAATTATTATAATAATTATTATTAATAATATCAGCGATGACTTTCGCACAATTCACAATCATGACTTAATTCTTGTGTTTATATTACACTCCATTTCAGGAGGACAACTTCGAATTTGACAGCTGGGAGACTTCTATCTGGAGGGAAAGCTTTTGGGGATTTTGTCAGGTGTCGACGCTTCACGCTGAGTCTGGTATTCCTATCACTGGTCAATCTGCAAGGTTCAAAATCACAATTCAAGGCTGTGCTGGAGACCAGGTAAAACGACTGACATATGTCAAGTTCAAGTTAATATAACTATGTTGAGTTTATATTGAAGGGGGCTGTGTCTCGGCAGTGCAGTTCATTTTGTGGAGTTTTGCCAATTGTCAGCTCGTCCGCACTTCCTATGCAACTTCAGTTAAGTAAACGTTAACCCAGAAATTTTTTTAAACAAACGTACAAAAAACCAAAGCTTCGAGTCAAACAAGGTCTGTCGAGCATACAAGTTACAAACAACAGAGAAAAACTTTGGAAAACTGTTAGGCTGAACAGTTTTCAAAAACCCCAATTGCAATCCATTTTAATCGCCTTCAAATTTTGCCCACCCCTGCCTCCTTTTGAATTTGCTGTTTTATTGAAACCT
>NC_090876.1:5802300-5812300 GCF_036669935.1 Montipora foliosa
GTTTATTGGCTAACTCACTATTGTACCCAATTCAAACTTTTCGGGGTTAAAGTGCCACCGTGACGAAAAAGTCAATTATTATTATTTTCTTTGGATTTCAAAACTTTGTTAAAGGGTTCACACAAAATAATGTCATTTCATGACGCCCAAAATGCCCAAAACGTAGAATGACACATTGCAATTAAACGGTTGAACAGCATAAAGGAAATACAGCAAAAGTAAAGTGAAACACGAATGGACACAAATGGACAAGACTGAAATGGATTGCACTTGGGCCCGACGTTTTCAAGTTTATGGCATCGCCTGGATAAAGGTTGTTTTTGCTCAGAATCATCTTGTTTGTGATGTAATGATAATTTTATCAGTAATGGGATTCCACATTGCCATTTTCTAGTTTAAAACTCGTGATTAACTAAAGATTTCCCCTAAACACCCTAAAATAACGTGGCATAACCCCTTTAACTAAACATTAAGCGACCAAAGTTTTAAGCCTTGATTTCAAAAAGACACCTGTTTATTTAACTGGAATTTTCCTACTTAATGGCCCGCCATTACTAACTTTAAAATCTTGAAAGAGCTGGATCGAGGAGAAAATTCGCCAAAGGTTCACTAGTTTAAGAACTGATGTAATGTGTGTGTAGAATTAATATACAGCACGGGAGGTCTGGGCTTTCCGACTTTTAAACTCGCGTTTTGCATATATAATAAGCTGCATTCACAAGCTGAAATTTTAAGCTAGTGAGTAAATGACGTCACTTTTCGCCCTCCAAGGTTAACACCAATGGCAATCCGTCAAACTGACATTGGACATTTCCTTACGATTACACGACGCAATATCCCATCTTAATATGACAAGCTTATCACTGTAAAAAGAATGAGAACAGGCAGAATTAGAGCTTTTGTTCAACAAGAAATAGCGTTTCTAAGCAAAGCCGCGCTGATCTACAGTATTCAGGTCCAAAAACCACTTTGAAGACGGTTAGCTTTTACTTGCTTTGCTGGGTACTACTATGTCAATACTCTAAAAAAATTCGATTTTCTGGGGGCTTGTCTCGTTAGTCTAGTGGATATTGGAATATGAAAGAACCCAGTCAAAGTAAACGGCCTTTGGATAAAAATCAAAGCTCAAAATTTTGCCAGTCAGGTGTGAAGCAAACGCACTTTCAAAAAAACGGAAGAAGATAAGGAAGTTATTTTTTTATCACAGGGGACACTTTTAAGATTCTTTGTGTATTGTATTTTGAGTTAGCCGATTTGGTCTATTAACTAGGGATATGCGAGGGATATGTAATTGAGCCAAGGCTATATTCTGTTGTCTGTTACAGAGCGACCTCGACTCACGTGAACGTCACTTATTATCCAATCGCAATCTAGGTGCCGCGTGCTTATGGACTAGTACGCCAAAGTCCGACCTTTGCTAATGTGTCATTCCAATTCTGCCTTTATTGCGAAAACACTTAAGCGCGGAAGCATCTACACCGTCCCTCCCTCTTTTCATGCCAGGTGCCTCAATAGCATGTCCGAGGTCATGTAATGGGCAATTAGTTGCAAACTGTCTGTGGTTTTGTTACAGTTAATGACCTATATTTTAACATGGACTCGTGCAGTGTTTGCATGTCAGTGGCACTCTTTTCTAATACGAATGATTAAATCCCCTTTTACGCTTTGTAAAATAATGATCTAGTCAATCATGTGAAATAAAATATGGGTGGGGATAAAGTGTTCCCACGTGGGTCACCATTTGCCCCACAAACTTACCGTAACAGGGTTGTGTGCCTGACCACGCACGGTTACCATAGAAAGCAGGGGGCGAAACCCTAGACAGGATAAGGACCTCCCCTCGAGCTCATGTGAGGGATTGTAACCCTCTTTACAGGATTGTGGCCTTAGAGATTGCAACCCCTTGGCGAGGTTTGTAATCTTGCATTGCCAACTTGTTGTCATAGCCTTGGGGATTTATAATCCGTTGGAGAGGGTCGCGACCTCTCCTTGCCGGACAATTCAGTAACCTGCCTTTTGATGACCTGCTAATGGGAGTGCTTCACCTCTAACCCCATGACCCCACAAATTGTTGTCTGTTACACTTGTTGTCGTGAATTGAGAACATTAAAGTGGAACCTGCTGCGGTACCTCGATGGACGTTTTGCCACTCTTTTGGCTGAACTTTTATTATTTATCACCTTTGTCGAGACAAGTGACTACCAATAGTTCAAAACATTTACCGTACTTTAGAGGGAGAGTTTCGAATTTAATTATCGGAGTAAAGATTTGAAGTCTTAGCTGGAATCCTTGATTGAACCCAGGTAAAAATATTGTTCTGCTCTATTGCTCGTCTTTTTCACGTACCTGAGGAAGAATTGCCATAGGGCACTAGGTAGCGGCCTTGGCGCTGAGAGACATTGGATACACGGCAACAATGGTAAGCAATTTTTCAAATTTCTAAACTGTGAAGGTTCTGAAAACCCCATCTCACGATTTTCCAGGAAAGCGGATCGAAAAAGCAGGATACGTTCGTGGACGTAAGATAACGTTATGGGAGGCGAAGCCAGAACTTCTTTTTTTTTTGAGAACTGATGGGCCCTTTGCAGGACAATGATCACATTGTACAAAAACCGCCATACTGGAACGCAAATTGCGCACTGGGACATCTAAAACAAAGCAAATTAATCTAAATTTTCTTTGTAGACATTTTCTTATGCAAGGGCAAGCTGAACAAAATTGAAGCGCCGGATCTTGGGAGATCTAACCAGCAAATAATTTGTAGATTTAAAGCAAAAACAAATCAAACTAGATGCTTCTGTGAAGCATACACTGGCTTGCCTGTGGTACGTGCTACAGAAAATCAGAAGGCACTGAATTGTGTGGTATTGAAATACAGCATTCCAGTCTCTGAAGAATAATAAATAAAAGAGAAGCGAGAAACATTGGCTTATGGGCTGACATGTTGATAATTTTCAAGTTCCCTCACAACTTCTTTTCACCACAAGTGTGCCCTATGAGCATCCGAAAACTTTGTAATACTAAAACTTCACTGAAGCCAAGCCCTGTTTCGCGGGGTTAGTGTTGGGATGGGAGACCAAAACAATAAACCCCTCATAAAAAAACAGAAACATCTGACCGAAAATACTATTAACGCTAACAAATGCGAACTCAGCAAGGTACAGATTCTGTTAGCTTGCTTTATGCAAAACAAATATTGATGAAAAAGCAAATAAATATTGATACACAGTTTTCAGAAAGAGCAGAAGGAAGTTTCCCGGACGGTCGATCGAGAATAAAATATTTACGACATGAAAACAACATTAATTTTGAACCGTGAATATAGAATATAAAAAGTTACGATCAGCGACAAACATTTTGGGAGATTTTTGCTACGTTCAAATAAATCGCAAAATCAAAAGTGGCATGGCCGGAATTCAGCGGGCGCCGTGATTAAGTTACCGCGGCATGTTTACTCGCCAAACAGTGAAGCATCTGTGTCAAATGATGGCAAGATACCGGGTTTTTGTAAGTTTCTTTTTCTGTCAAGTGTTATAAAGTTTGACAATGAAATGAGCGAAGTCAAAACAAAGATGACAATCGCCCAACTCTTGTTTATGCAAAGTCTTTTTTTTTTACTCTCCAAGACGCGTACGACGTTATTTATCACCAGGTATTCCATCATTTTGGAAATAGCAGCTACTTTATTATTCATCTGCGTCACAAGTTTTCACTGATTTTGGGGCTCATTTTGTTGAAACTCAAGAACGCTTCCAACAGGCCTGTGAACCCTTCCTGCTTACAGAGCAATACTAAAAAACTTCTCCCATATCACATTTGAACCTTAACCTCGAAAATTCAATACACAACATGATATTATAATTCACAAAGGCAGAAAATACCACAGAATCCTTTTCCAGCGAAAATTTTATTGAAACAAACAACATATTTGCTCTTAGAGGCGAAAACCTCTTCCTATTTCATTGCGTGCGTGAAGACAAGAAACTCAATTGTGTCAAATTACCATGTACTTCAGGTAAATACTGCTCACTTTGATTTCGTCTCGACGGGCGATAGATTGTTGTCGAAGTCCAGTACTCGTCGCTTTTGAGATTCATGCCTAGTTTATCCAACTGACTTTCCATTATTGAGCTCCATAAGGGTATATTTTGTTTAAGGATCCACTAAAACGCCATTTGCGTTGCATGACTTTCGACGCCATTGCAGGCTAAGTTAATGATTCTACTGTGTCCACCAGAGAAATCTACGCAGTTCCACTACCCTCTCGATCCTAAGAAAATACGCACAGAAGGCTCTATACACAAAGACACCACTTACCAGGGGAGTGACAGGCAAGACTTTTACCGACACGGAAAAAAAAAAAAAAAAAAAAAGAGAAAACAAACAAACTAAACGCAGACCTCGACTGGGTTTGCCCATAGGCAACCCAGTAATATGGAAATTCATAAGCATGTTAAGGCTGTGAAGTAAACTTAAATAGCATATGTCTCCATTCGATTTCCCTTCAGGGCCTGGTTGTTCGAAAGCCGGTTAAAGCTAACCTTGGATTAGAAGCTTATCGAAATGTTCATGTCGCTCGTTGAGGTTTTTTAAAATCAAATTTTATGCTAAAAGTAAAGTTTAATTCATTCCAGTCAAAACTTTAGGATGAAAATCTTTTGGAAATATTTTTATGGAAGAGTAACTAATTATAAACTGGACTCAAATTTCACTCAAACCTGGAATTAGCTAAATCGTGCTTTGAACAAAACTGAGCCCAGATTGTAGAAAGCTTGTACCAGAAGCCCATGGGATGATGGGCTACTGCTTGTACTCATCAGCAACCTCGTTCCCAGGACCTTTCCGTTCGTTTTGGGAAAAAAGGGAACGAAGTTGAAATAATCACATGGAATATAAAGCGGAGCGCTTCCTCATTTAATTTCCTCGGACGTTAAAAGAAAATTACACAGTTGGAAAAGAAATGATTGATATCGTTCTTGACAAGATCAGAAAATCGGTACCTCGGCCGAAACTATGCACGAATTCTTATTTATTACTTCAAGTAAGGCTTCTATAAATATACAATTGGAAGCGCTACTGTAACTGTCTAAAACTCCAATGGCAAGAATAGCTGTACACGCGATTTCGTTTGTTTTTCGAGCTTTTCCTGCTAGGAACAAGCTTAAATGGATTTTCTATGAAAATGGTGTGCTGAAGCTAAAACAACAGTAAAAAGAAATGCAATTGACTGAGGGGAGGGTGGGGGAAAAGGGTAGGGGGAGGGAGTGGAGGGCGGCATCGATGCCCGAAGGAAAAGATAATTACCCTGATTCTGCGGGACATGACACCTTAAAATAGGCTTTGCACTCTCACCAACAACAGTTAAGGGTTAAAAGGCCAACCATTGAAGGTCTTTAAATTTAAATCGTGCATCTCCTTCATTTCACAATATCATTTCCTTAATATTCCCAAATTGTTTGTTTTTGCTAAGGCTGACCAGTGCACTGGCCTTCAAGGATTTCTCATCTTCCATTCCTTTGGTGGTGGAACTGGCTCTGGTTTTACTTCTCTGCTTATGGAACGTCTGTCTGTTGACTACGGCAAGAAATCCAAATTGGAGTTCTCTATCTACCCAGCACCTCAGATTGCTACAGCTGCAGTGGAACCATACAATTCCATTCTGACCACTCACACCACCTTGGAACACTCTCACTGCACCTTCATGGTCGACAATGAAGCCATCTATGATATTTGCCGTCGTAACTTGGACATCCAGAGGCCAACTTACACCAATTTGAAGCGCCTGCTGGGCCAGATCGTCTCCTCCGTCACTGCCTCACTGCGCTTCGATGGCGCACTTAACGTTGACTTGACTGAGTTTCAGGTTCCTCTCAAACACTCGCTGTTTTTTCTGATACTAGAAGATTAATTGTTTCTTAACCCTTAATTAAATGTTGCTGTTATTGCAGACCAACTTGGTGCCCTACCCTCGTATTCACTTTCCATTGGTCACTTATGCGCCTGTCATCTCTGCTGAGAAGGCCTACCATTAGCAGCTTACAGTTGCTGAAATTACCAATGCTTGTTTTGAGCCAGCCAATCAGATGGTGAAATGTGACCCACGTCACGGCAAATACATGGCTTGCTGTCTACTGTTCCGTGGTGATGTGGTACCAAAGGATGTGAATGCAGCCATTGCCATAATCAAGACCAAAAGAACCATTCAGTTTGTGGACTGGTGCCCAACTGGCTTCAAAGTATTTGTGAACTAAATTCTCTCTGGTGTATTTGTGATCTTAAAGGAATGTATCTTGAAGCGCGGGTTATAGACGTGAACGAAATGGAGACGTAATCGTCGGACTTATCTGGACAATTTAATGATTTATTTCTTTGGCGTTCTCGTCTTGACAACGACATGAAATGATCAAATTTGGAGGACGAGAGCACTTGACGATGAATTTTCAGTTTTCTCTCTAAATATCTACAACGTTCTCACCAATCAGTTTCTTTCTTGGAATGTGTATTCATACTTTCCAGGCTGAGCAACTTGGAGTAATCGCAAAATTATTACAGTAACGGCTAATAATACTATTAGACATTATAGTTCACCACTAAATTTTCTCCGATTCTTATTGGTTTAAATTGATCACGTGACGCGATAGTGTTCGTCCGCGGAGAGACACTGTCAGCCAATAGTGCCCGTCGGAGGAAAATACCTGAATGGATAGTAGTCGTCCGCTGAAAAAACAGTTGACAGTTGTACGCTATTCTTTAGCCAATGTACGCTGCGAATTATTGACATTTGTGACAGCCTGTACGCATGAATAAATATTTGATTGACCTGCATTAAGTGGGTTTTGACTGTTTTTCAACTGGCGCGCGGAAGAAACACTCTATTGTTTAAATAGGGCCGTTTATACGAGAGATAATAAGCCGCGGCTTACTCTGGCCGCGGCGTACATAATACACAAAAGGACCTATTTATACGAGTATAAACTCCCCGGCCAGGATAAGCCGCGGCTTGAGAAAGCCGTGAACGTAGATTTCGTACCATTTATACGGGGTGTTCGCGTCTTTTGTAAGCCGCGGCCAGAGTAAGCCGCGGCTTATTGTCTCTTGGCTCCAGCCTGATTTGTTCTCGTGAAGGACTCGATGAGCGGAAGAAAAGAAAGTCCTTCAAGGGAACAAATTAATGAGCCCGAGAAATTGACCTCCTCCCAACTGCATGGCTTCATAGCTCAGTTGGTAGAGCAATGCACCGTCATCGCAGAGATCAGGCTTTGAATCCCTTTGGAGCCACCTGAATTTTTCAGGTGTGTACAAAGGAGTAACAATTACTTTAATTGTCCAGTTTAGTGCAATGATCACTTCTCCATTTTACATTTGTGATCTCTTAATATGTCTATCGTCAGCTACAAATATTGCTGCCTTTAGGCCACTGTGTAATGTCGCAAAATTGATTTTTAACTTTATTTTTGTTTTCAGGTTGGAATTAACTACCAGCCCCCCACGGTTGTCCCCGGTGGAGACTTGGCCAAGTTTCAACGTGCTGTGTGTATGTTAAGTAACACAACAGCTATCGTAGAGGCCTGGGCACGTTTGAATTACAAGTTTGATCTGATGTACGCCAAACGTGCGTTTGTCCATTGGTACGTGGGTGAGGGTATGGAAGAAGGAGAGTTCTCTGAAGCTCGTGAAGATTTGGCTGCACTGGAGAGGGATTATGGAGAAGTTTCCGACCCACCAAATGGGTGCAGAGAGGAGGAAGAGGAGTTTGAAGAATACTAAACACATTATATGAGCAAGGATCATCGGCAAATCAAACTAACGCACAAAAGTCATTTTGACTTAATAATAATCAGTTCTATTTGCCGACGTCAATGGGAATTTTTGTCTTTTTCAAATTTTTTCCCTTTTCAAACCAACCGTAAGCATCGTTCATCTTAACCAAGTTTTCTACCTTATTTTCCACATCCACAGTGGGGCAAAACAAAAAAAATCCAGGCAAAGTATTTGGGCGAGTTGAACGCACCCAAACAGGGAGAACTGCATGTGCACGTGCCAGATCTAAATTTTTATATGCCGACAGGGTGCCGACAGGGTGCCGACAGTATGTTACAGGTAGAAACTCCTCGGCGATTCAGTTATGGCCTTGGTGGTTGTTTGTAACCAGTCATGTCGGTTGCTCTCAGATTGAAGAGAATCGGTAACTGCAAGGTTCGTTAGTGGATAGCAACCTCTCTTCGTGAAGCTCTTACTCCAAAAACGACCACTGTGAAAGTATTTCCTACGCAAAAGACATCAGCCGCGGAAAGCACCCAAACTGATGCGTCTGACAATTTAAAGAGATTGAGTTCCACTAATAATTAGCTCTGAAACAAATTACCTGAAATGGACAGCTGTTACTTTGCAGCTTCATCAAGGAATTTTTTTCATTAATTATGCCACAGCAGTTTCATTAAATTTGATGCTAAACTTGTTTATTGCCTCCAGCTAACCCTTCGTCACACTTCCTTTTGCGACAATTGAGCAAACTGCTGGTATTGAAAAACTTTAATGAAAATTCAACAACAAACGTAGTTTAATTAAGTCGGCCAAAACAATATACTAATACCAAAAAGCAATGTTGAAATGAGGGGAAATAGTAATCTCGTATCCGAATAAGTATTGACAGCGGAGTTAATTAATTTGCTATAGCATGAGAACTGTCCATTGATGAACTTTTCACATCAACAGAGAATGACTGACTCTGCGATCCTGTCCATTTTAATTCGTTGATCTCAGAGCTTGTTGCGGGTGAAAAACTACTCCAAAACATGATGTCCAAAGCACTAATTTGGACATTTTTCTCACTTAGTACAATCGAAGGAATTTTCATTTGCATCGGGAATGCTTTTACGGTTTTTGTCTTTTGGCATCAAAGAGCTTCACTGAAACGAGCTTGGTCTTTACTCCTCAACCTTGGCGTCGCTGATTTTCTAGTTGGAGCAACGCTATTCATTCATGCGACAATAAGACTGATTCCAATGAATCGGGCAATGCATAAGCTTGCGGCTGACCTTTGCGAGGGTTTCCTTATTTTGTTCACGACAGCCTCATTGCTGACTCTTCTTGTGGTCTCCTTGGAGCGCGCTTATGCTATACTCTGGCCCTTTCGTCACGGAGTAGCAACCACCCGAGCGTACATTACTTGCATCGCATTTGTTTGGGTAGGAGGTTTCTGTACAATGGCCGCGGAGGTTTGCAGAGTTTATGAAAAAATATCCTTGAAACATTGCGCTTTAGTCATCAGCTCGACGGCTTTTACCTCTCTTTCCGTGATCTTGGGATCCTACCTGACAATCAGGAAGCGTTTAAAAACGCCAAATCCTTCCTTGGAAGCTCAAAAAAAAATGTTAATTCAACAGAACGTTAAATTGTCGAAAACTATGTTTGCTGTTATTGGATTGTCATTTGCCTTTTGGCTTCCACCCATATTTGCTTACCTAATCGCTATGTTTTACGATGTTAAGTACGGATAGCGATGTTATAGAGGGTTTTGCTCTCATTCTTTCTTCGGCAAACTCCCTCGTTAATCCAATCGTTTACAGTTACAAAATGCCCGCGTTTAAAGCCACTGTGATAACGCTTTCTCGCAAAATTGGAGGAAATAAACGCAGAGGGCCCATTATTTGCGAGTCTAACATGGAAATTCACACCAGAACTTTTCCGAAGTGATTTGCTCAAAGTAAATGAATGTTTTTCTCCTTTGCACGTACCTTTTCGAAAATGTTGTGAATCGAACCGGTGTCATAGCGGATTTGGATCCCCTTAAAAATAAGCGTTTGATTAGTATACATAATCGCATGGGCTCTCACAAAGGGCAAAATTATTGTATTATCAATAGGCTAGTTTCGAATTGTGCAGCAACAAAAGAACTGAGTCGAGGTTCAGGGGAATAATTTGCATTTTCCTTTGTTCTGAACAATACAAAATGCTAATTATTCCCCTGAACCTCGACTCTGAACTGAGTCGAGGTTCA
>NC_090876.1:5817300-5834800 GCF_036669935.1 Montipora foliosa
GCAGAAATTTGAATTCTGATCTTACGATATTTTCAGTAAAGATGACGACGTTCGTGCGCGTGCAGTAAATTTTCTCGCCGTGTCTGAAGTTTGTTTTTATCTTTGCACAAGGAAAGTTGTTCAGTCCAAAATTCGTGACTTCAGATAAACGAAAGCTTGTAGAAACGTTGGATTTGGATAAGAAAGCAAACGACGACGAATGCAAGGCTGAGTTTCGTTTCTACAGGGGGGGGGGGAATTTTAAAACTTGGCTTGCTGAACAGCTTCAACTAACTGACGAGATAACCACTTACAATGGTTTAGTTTTAGCTTCGATACCTGTATTATGCATTTATTTCAAGAATTATGCCTATCCTTGTCGATATGGAGATTTGTCTTTGAATGTCACGAGTCCATTTATTTTTAGTTGTACAGTACACACCTCACACGCACGCAACCCCCCTCTCCCCCCCCCCCCCCCCCACACACACACACACACAAATAAAAAGCACATATCAAGAACATGTCTTTAAATGAGATACTTCATGAGTTTATCTAGCAAACACACAGCAAGCATCGAGAGAAACTTAGACAACTAACCTCGCGTCCCGCTGTTTTCAAGACGCCGGCAAGTCGCCCTCATCAACGTGGCCGACTTTGGTGCGACTCCGGCAAGTGCCCATAGAGGCATGCGCAGTAGACATGTCACGCAATTTAAAGGCGCCGTCGATTCATAAGCACCTTAATAGAAGACAGGACGCGACTTTCTAAATATGTGCGATTAAAAGATCGAGAATCGTTCGTTACTGTTTTTTTTGTGACTTCTGGTCCAAGCAAGGCCCCTCCTAGAGCAACGCATTCCGGTCGCTGCGCAGGTCATTCTGGTCGAAAGAGAGACGCATAAAGCCTGGTTGTCACTAGCGACGCATGCTCAAGCGCAAGTAAAAGCATAAGAAGTTTACGTTAGTGACTCGAACGAACGTCGCCTGTGACGTAAGCATCAAAACCAACCACAGCATCCGCCATTTTGTTTAAATGTTCAGACGCGGGGAATCTGGAACGAGTGCTTTCATTGGCCGGACGCAGCAAATTTCTTGAGCTTATGCTGCGTTTCGTTTTCACGTGTTCACACGACGCAAGCGAACTCGAGCAGAAACGCAAACACAAAGAAAAGGAAAAATTTTGATCCTTGCGGCGCTTGTGCTTATGCTTGAGTCAACCCCGTTTTCACGGTAAAATAAGCGCTCTTATGCTTGCGCCTGCGCATGCGTCGCTAGTGAAAACAAGGTTTTACGGCCACGTCTATTGTTTTATGTTGCGCAGTAGGTCAGTTAAAGGTAAAGTCAATTTATTTAACGTCGGTAGTTCCTTCAGCTACGAGGCTGGTATCAATGGAAGCCGACGGTACGCCCTTTACTCCCCCTCCCTCTGTCAGTGCTCCGTTTTACGGGTATTTAAGGTTATAGCTACACGGATCAGAGGAAAGTCGAAACAGACGTTTTAAGTCATCGAGGATCGAACCGGGGACCTCTCGCTCCGAAAGCCGCGCACTAGCCAACTGAGCCACAACTGATCTCCAGGGCCTGAGGTTCCTCATGACGGCACAAAGCTAAAAACATCGAAATTTTGTATTTATTTGTCTTAAGCTGCTCAGCTCCGCCCATTTCTCTTGCTCTGCAGCAATTCTAAAACTTATCAGGGAAGACCATTTTGGTCAACATAAAAGGTAAAGTGCCTTTCTGAGCAGTAGCAGAACGTTAGTCTCATCCCCGCTTTCAATGATGATTTTATTTGCAAAGCAATGAGACGAAAAAATAACTAAAATTCTCAGGAATAATGTAGAGTGGTGTTTTTATATCTCTATACACAAATATCTAAATTACTCTCACTTTAAAAATATTCCCTTTCCGGTGTACGACTACTTTCACATTCAAGGAAAACAGAAAAAGTAAGTGAAAACAACACACAAGTAGTGGTGACAAACATGAGATACAAACGCGTCCTTTGAATTTTTTTACTTTAAGTTAAAGTTTCGTATGTTTTAACATTTAACTTTACTTCTGATGACGTATGTGGAAGCATTTAAAACGTTAAGTGAAATTTCAAAGGATGCGTTTGTATCTTATGTTTGTCGCTGATGCTTGTGTGATGTTCCTTCTTAGTCAAGACAAGCCGTAAATCATAAACGCGACGCAAAACATAGAAATACAGTAGTACCAGGGACGGCGGGGCTGACTTGTCGAGGGAAGGATTACGTTTTTTACAAACGTTGGCCGTGTAGCACTTATATTTGAACAGACTTAACTGATTAGAGTGTAATGTGAAGTGCTAGATCTCTACCCCATATGAACCATGTGAGCGTTAGCCCTACTGATGGAAATGGGCCCACACAAGGACAGAGAAAAACTCTCACCAGGGTGGGAATTGAACCCACGACCCTCGGGTTAGATCATCGCTGCTCTACCAACTCAGCAACAAGGTCAGACGGGAGCAAGCCGATGTTCATTGCATGCTGTGACTTTAACATCTTCAGTTCCCACGGCCTGCTCTCGTCTGACCTTTCAGCTCAGTCGGTTGAGCACTCTTAATCAGTTAACTTGTAGGGGGTTCTGGGGGAATTCTCCGCCAGAAAAGGTTGAAATCTTGAAGCTAGGGAAATGCTACTTTCAGCATTCTCGGCGAGATATCCAAAAAAATAAACGTGGATTAACTACTTGATACAGCTATAACTTAATAGATATCTCCCAGGATTAAGCCCCAGAGTCCCTGAGTACTCGTTACGTTCAAGGCAGCTGCCCGTCAAGGTTTTGAAATTACCAAACAACTGGCAGTTCCAAACCCGGCAGAGAAAGTTCTCAGCGGGTTTTCTTGCACCGGCTACTGCTTTTAAAGGCCTTTAATATTGTTTACGTATTTGTCTTATCGCAACTGCTGAATGCAGATTGTTTTAAATTGGGTGCTTTAACTTAGATACTGATATTGCTAAGATCATATGACACTGATGAGAAATGAAAAATTACGTTTTGCACTCTGCTAGTCTTGACACAGTGAAATTGATGAGATGAAATTGTGAAATTGATGAGAACAGTTGATTGCAGAACCGCTAAATTCTAAATCCGCATCATTGTAACTTCTCATGCCGTATCTGAGCTTTTCATGTGTGTAAAGCACACTTCCACCTGAGAGGCCGCCTGTTACCATAGAGAGCACTTCTTCTTCGGATTCATAGGTAACCCTGATTTGCATTTGAATGCTTCTGCGAATTTATCGTAGTTTTGAAGCGTACCGATTATCCTGAAACGAAGAAAACGCATTTTGAGATGAATGCTTTCTGCCGATGTCGGTCGGCTATCGTCTGCTAAGTAACCTGGCCTGTGAATGGCAGCGAGGCTGGAAGTGACCTTCATTTCACGTGTGCAACATGCTTTTCTCTTGCTAACGGATATAAGTTTTCACTCGGCTGCGACTACACGGGCAATTTCTAACTTGCAACTGATACTTATACCACTTTTTCCCTGATCTGCAAGTTTGAAAAGTGAGAAATAAACTGAAAACTATTTGGTGGGACACTGTACTCACCTGTACGGAGGGAAAGTGTGAGAGTCGGTCGCCAATTGACGAAGGGCTGCTTTCTTCTTGTACAAGCTACACCAAGGCTGATGTGAAAAAGATAGTTTCATGTTACCATTTCAAATTGACATTAAAGTGGAACTTCGATTTCACCAAGTGCCGAATTCTGTGCTCTATAACGGGGTGTCGACTATTGACTTGTTTTCGATTCACTCTGATCTAAGTTGGCTCAAGAATCTCTTTTGTTTACATTGGTTCGAGAGCTCGTAGCGACTGTTGGGTGTAATGAAGACTGATGGAGAAATACTGCGAATTGAAAGCTTTCCGGAATGGCCTAAAGTTATGACAGGGCCTTGCCGATTTTCGCTTTCCTACAGGAAAACAAGCTCAAATAACTGTACTAATAAAGACATTTCAAGGAGCCCCCGTTACGGATAAAGTCGTTAAGTCCTTTTCTTTGGTACAGATGGTGCACGAATTTGAGTTCTTTGTCACTGTTGACATTAGATGAAATAAGTGACTGATATTGTCAGTCAGCAGATATAGTCACTCGACATGTAATCGATAAAATGTACAACGGCAAGATGGAGGACGCCTAGTTTTGATAGGTGGCCGCATGAATAGGCAAAACACTGGAAGGGTAGAGTAAAGATTTGCTAAGTGCTTGATTGTTTTATCTACTCAGTCTGGCGGAACATTAAAGACAAAGGAACGGGTTACTATACTAACTCTAGCGAATCCTACGAAGAAAAGCTGTTCCTCCGTCAGCCCAAGGCCAGGAAGCGCTCCTTCAGTGCCCTCTCGTTCAACCAGTGTCTTGTACGCCTAGAAACACAAGGAAATATGGTGATCATAATTGTCATTATCGTTCTCGTTGCTATAATTATATGTATGTTGCTGATAGAAACATGAACTTTCAGCGGCCCCGTCGACGTATCATCATCATCATCATCATCATCATCAGTTAGTCATCGGCGAAATCGTACTCATCCTCCTGGTCTTCATAATTTTCACCAGTCCTCGTTGTGAAACATTCCACAGACATGAGTGTGCATCACTAGCTACCGCTAAGGATCGGAATGCTAGAGGAGGAAGAGGGTAGAGTACCGCTACCTTCCTCCTGCTTTCGGTCTTCTCCTAAAGACTTTTCATCTTTCTTTCACGATCTTCTTTCTAATCCTTTCACCCTGCTTCTCCACACAAAAGAGAATTTTAAATACGTTGACGGCTCTGCTCAAGTTCATGCCTTTGTGGGCCACACACCGGTGGTTACCTTGAACTATTGCTTGTTTTGTACAATCAAATATTCACTTCTTTCCCGATCAGCGCATGCGAAATTGCCCTGGTGCTTCGACACGTCCCAAAAATATCAACACTGCCCTCTCTGTGATGAAATGGTATATGAAATGAATCATATATGAACTGCGGATATGAAATCAAGTAAAGCTATGATCTTCGCAGTTATGAACGCAATTTTTGCAATTGCGTAGAGAAGCCTGGTTAGAGCGTCGCACCGGAATCGCGAGGTCACGGGTTCAAATCCCGTTGAAGTCCTGAGTTTTTCAGGCTTCTCTACGCAATTGCAAAAATTGCGCTCATAACTGCGAAGATCATAGCTTCACTTGACTGCCCTCTCTGTTGTCCTTGGTAAGACATCCTTAGGACACCAAAGCCTAAAACCAGAGTTCCTGGGTTCTTTATTCTTACGACAATGAGTTACCCTGGCTTGACCCTGGTCAGCGGTCACTTTAAAAAAAAGCTGACCTCGAATCGACGACTTCTAAACTTGAGCCCGCGATATGGTCACGTGATAGTGGTCAGTGGATGCCTTGTTTTTGACAGGTGTCAATTGACCAAAACATGGATGTCCAATATCAAAGATGGACGCTGTAAATGGCCGCCATGTTGGGCGTATTGATGATGATTACTATTATATTTGTATTGGGCAACTTCGTCATGCGTATGTAAAAAAATGTAAATGCTTTGTTTATAGTGGAAGTGCACTTAGCTATCAAGCTAGTTTACAGGCACCCCACTTTTAACAATGTGAAAGAAACAATTCAAAGTTAACAGAGACATTATTAAGAAGCCCAACTGGCAGGAGGCAACCAGTTGGCTATTTACAAAGCGTGGTAGAGTTGAATCCGGGACAACCGGAAACAAATCCAAGCCAGAGGTTAGAACGGGATTTGAACCCGGAGCAGCCGCATGCAAACCCAACGCCCTAACCACTCGACCACGCTGCCTCCCTGCGCCCACAAGCAATACCGCTAGCTATGATTACCATGAGAAATGCAACTCATGGGTTCCCAATGGTATGGTGCTCCGCTCGGCGCCCCTTCGGGCCGCCGGAGCTCCACTATAACCTTACGTTGAATGCAAGTTTGATGCCTCCATTATCCGCGATGTTCTCGTTCAGTGTTTGGTTGCCATTTATCTGAAAAACAAAAATAACAGTAACTAACCGAAGCCTGGGAATTTTAATTCATGTTTATTGAAAACGTCCTTCCAATTCTCGTCTTGACAGCTTCATTAGTTATTGGTCTAAAGCCTCAATTACTACAAAACAAATATCACTACTTTTATATTTAGTCGCGAGGTATCACATTTGGCCCCACAGATCCCGCGGGTCAATGCCCTATGATAGAGGGCTTCCACTCATTCCTCTCACATTACAACCCCACAACTTGCAACTGAAAGACATTTTTGTTGTGTGTTGCAAGTTATGGGAACAACTAAGAATTTAACGTGCAAGGTAGCATAATCTAAGTTCTCAGAGAAGCCATTAAAGTGTCCATAACCCCAAAATATTTTAATAATTTAATAATAATAATTTATTAATAATAATAATAATTTATTTACTTATAACGCGCAAGTATCAATTTACATTTTCACCTGCGCGGAACTAAATCCATTATCCAGAATTTTTTCGCTAAAATGAATCTTTGCGCCTGTTCGAGACGCATTGCGGCCATTTTCCTCCTTTTTTCAGTTTCCTGCAATTTTATAGGCTTCGAAAGTTGCGAAAATCGAAGCACCTTTTGTTCACGACCGAGTCAGAAGGGGAGTGGGTCTTTTCCTGTTTTTGTGTCACAATCTACTTTGCATACATTTTTACAAAGAGTTAATGCAATGTAAATCAGTTTGTGACGTAAAAATAGGAATAGACCCACTCCCCTTCTAACTCGGTCGTGAACAAAAGATGCTTCGATTTTCGCAACTTTCGAAGCCTCTAAAATGGCAGGATTTGTTAGAAAAAGGAAAAAATAGCCGTGATGCGTTTCGAACAGGTGCAAAGATTCATTTTAGCGAGAAAAATATTTTGGGGCTATGGGCACTACTTTAATGTTGTCAAAAATAAAGGAATAAAAGGAGAAAAAAGCCAAGTAGTGAATGATCCGAGGAGCGCCTTTGAGGAGGTAGTGTGGCCCAGTAGTTAGTTAGGGCGCTTGCCTTAATTGAGATCCGGAGAACCCGGGTTCAAGACCCGTTCTGACCACTTGTTGAATTTGTTCTTGGTAGTCCCTGGTTCAACTTCCCAGCTGCACATGTAAATAGCCAACTGGTTTGCCTCCGGCCAGTTGGGATTCTTAGCAGTTGTTGTTGTGTTCCGTCGTTTCGTTAATTGTGTTTCATTGGCCCTGAAAAGCCCCAATGGAAAGCAGTCAATTAAGTATGTATTGTATTGTTTAAATTTTTGCGCTAAGAGCTAATCACCAGGGGCGTCCAAAAAGAACCTCACTTTGAGAGATTATCCTCTCAAACCTGGTGATTTTTAGATTCATATCTTCACTGTCTTTTTTTTATTGTTCCATTTACGCATATATGACAGACATCGCGCTTTCATTGCAGTAATGCAGCAGCTCTCGTAACCTGCCATTCTTTGGTATTGTAAGCAGCTTCTATTGTTTTAAAGGAAAAAGGAAAGGAAAGGAAAGGAATCGAACCCGGGCCACATTGGTGGAAAGCGAGTGCTCTAACCACTGCGCCATCCCTGCACCTTCAATTTGAAAGTCATTGTTTCAATTGTTTACTGTTTTGTTTTTGGCTTGGGTATCGAGCCAATTACATTATACGTTATGAGAGCTGCCACATGACTCTTTGATTGCCTGAAAGGCATATAATACATGACCAGAAAGCTGTTTTTAGTATACCGCTATGAAAAAAAGATAGCTCCGGGAAGAGGTGTGAGAGGCGTTGGGTCATGACCTCCCGCCCTTCATAACGGACTTTACCAGCATTGATTTTTGAGGTTCCGATTTATAACCGGCCTCACTTGGGAAACGTGAAAGGGGTTGCGGTAACCTCATGGGTTACAAGATGGGGACGGACCACTTGAAGACGATTACTCTAAGGAAATATTTTTTACAGTTACAGTCAACTGGTAAAAGCAGAACGATTTGACAGTTATGACTCCCCAAGGATGCTCTTAAAATCTGAAGGAACACCAGTCGTGTTATCTCTATTCTGTACAGAAAATGACCTATTTGGAGAATGAAGAACCGGGGGTGGATAATAGACCATTTTACAGTTGTAACTGGGTTACCTGGCCTAAGAGTGGAAGCGAGGCTGCCGGTGACCCTGCTTTGATACAAACCTTTGTGCTTTTCTTATGTTAATGTAGGCTAATTAGCATTAGAACAACACAATTTACACGATAAAAGCAGTAAGGTCTGTATCAATACAAGGTCACTGGCAGCCTCGCAGCCATTCATAGGCTAGGTCACTTAGCAAACAACTGTAAAATGACCTATTGACCACCAAGTTGGCGTTTTGCACATTCGACCTTTTCATTCTGACGGAAGATAAGTGACCGCCAAATTTGCACTTATGTCCAGAATGCGCGCCAAATTTTGACATCCAACACGAAGTGTCCCTGTAAGTCTAAGACCTTGGCCGACTCGCTTTGAAACCGAGGTAAAGATGAAGCGGGAATGGCTTATTCAAAACCAGTAGCTTCCGTCATTCACCACTTTTGAAATTGAAGAACAAGTACACTGTCATACCTTCTGGCCATAAACCTCGTATTTGGAATATTGCTTTGCGAGGCAACTTGATCTTGTTGTGAATCCACTTGCAGACTTTGAGGACCACCAATTGTTCATGTTACCGTCCTTGTCATAAAGTCTGCCTGAAAGTTACGAGGACAAGAGTCAAGATTTTGATGTATCTTTGTTTCCTCTTATTTGGGCGTGTCTAGAATTTTTCTTAAATGAAGTCTTTGGTAAAACACCTGAATGAACCGGAAATACGGACAAGTTTAGTTGAATGGCATTTATAAGGCGAATTTACAAAGTGGTCGAGAACTCAGACGACAACTCATTTGCCCGCTAACGAAATTGCCTCCAATACTGGACCGAGTTGTTCGAAGCTCCATCTTTGGCTAAGGCCAAAACCAATACGCTGCCATGAAAATTAACCTCTGTTAGATCGGTTAGAGTTGTTCGGGTTTCGAACAATTTGGCCCTGGTGTGCTTTGGCGCACGTTTTCGGTAAATGTTTGCCCAACATTTTGAATTTTGAAGCAAGGAAAGATTGGGGAGGAAATTGAAGAAATTGCTATCAGGGGGAGGGCGTGGGAGATAGCACTTGAAAATGCAAGATGGCGGATCAGGAAGGTAACTCGCCTTCTCTAGAATGATTCATAGAAGGACTTAGCATTGTGCATTGCGGAGTGCTTTTTCGTGAACAATTGATTTTTAAAGTTATTTTCTCTGTCGAGAAATGCTATTCAAATCATAAAGAAGTGGTTACCGGCACTGTCAAATCCGTGAGTTATTTCATGACCAATCACCATACCGATTCCGCCGTAGTTTAAATACCTAAGTAGAACAAGAATGCAATTGTTTTTTTAAACGAGCATCACAAAAAAAAAAAAAATCACTGCGTAAACCAAAACATGTAAGTCTTAAAATATGAAATAAATTATAAAAAAAGAATTCAATTTTTAAAAGAAAAGTAGTTCCTAAATAATTTATATAAGATGTAACAACTATAGGAAATCGTCTGAGCCCGAGTGCATTTTGTGATTTATGGGCACGAGTGATGCGTTGAAAGTTCTAAGAATTGCACGAGCAGTGGCCGAACAACGAACATATAAGACTTATAGACCGAATGCATAAATGGCGGCCAAAAAATATTCTTTTGTCTTTGTGCTAATTGGATCCACTAGCCTCGTTAGCACGGACAAAATACAAAAGAGGAATGTTACTTTAGAACGAGGCTAGTTGGTCTAATTAGCCCAAAGACAAAAGAATATTTCTTTTGGCCACCATTTATGCATTCGGTTTATAATTTAAAATAAATTATTTACATCTTATATAAAGTAAATTGCGTTTTCACATGACGTCACGGCGGCCAAAACAAAGAAATGGCGGCCATGTTGGTATACCAAACTAATCCTCCGGAACTTGAACTCTATTTTTAATCAAATAGTTTCTTTTTATTCAGTAATCCAATATGGCTGCTGGCTGAGCACGTGAGTCAAAACGCTCCATATACAGCAAATTCATCACAGAAGATGAAAGAAGTGTAAGCATAGAGAGTGGAGGAAAAAAATAAAGATCGGCATGGAGGAATGACACTTGGTTAACGGCACAACATGAACCATCATAGTAACGCGACCATAAGCATCAGTTCACAGTTAAGTTGATAGTACGTTTCCACAAATTTCCTCCCAGTGTTGCTGTAAATCGCTGCGGAAAGTGACTTGTTCAAGTTATGTGAAAGCAGGAAGAATTGTCACACTTACTCGGGGTATCTTGGATTGTAGAATGGAGGTTGTAAAATAGCGGCTGGAAAGACTAAAAGAAAAAAACCCAAAAGTTACGGTCTGAAAGGTTAACTTAACTTGAAAAGAAAACTTTATGAAAGAGCGAAGAGGCTCAAAAAAAAAAAGGAAAGGATGGGACGTAGAAAAAAGTGCGGGGAAATGAAAAGACGACTGGAACATAGCGTCATTGACCACAAGTCAGTAATAATTTCCACTTATAAAATAAGAAAATTTTTGTCTTACCAATGCGGTTTTGTCCGTATGCATAGTAAGCGTTCACCTGGGATGGACTCATAAACCACCTAGTAAAGCACAATCAAGAAATGAAATAGCGAGTCACGCTTTCTGTGAGTTTCTCGAATTCAGTGAATAACCGACAAAAATTTGCTTCATGTAAAAGGATGAGATCTGGAAAATTGTACGACATTTTGGCGTAAATTAAATCATAAATACGCCACGGCAAAATGATGATGGCTGAAAGCGATCAAAGCCCCCCGTGGGGATGGGGGAGGAGGGGGGGGGGGGGAGGGAGGTCCTTTCTTATATATATGCTTTTTCAGTCGTTTTGGTCTGAAATAGGATATCGATGTTGACCATTTTGTTCTGAAATAGGGTATGGTTTTTGCACTCAAGTCTTGAATTGGGTGTGTTTTTTAGAAGAGGCTACTTCTTCATCGTTACGCCGACCGTGTAACACCTGAAATAGGTTAGAGAAAGTCGTAGATTTTGGTCTGAAATAAGTTAAGGGCTTCAGGAAGCGGGCCGCACAACACAACCAATTTCTCTGGGAGTCCCCCCTCTCCCCAACCCCCGGATCACAGCATAGACGTTTAGAGTGCCTTGATCGCACGTTTTACGTACACCACGTTCGCTTTCAGCAAGAGATGCCAAAGTTCTCAAAGTTATAAAAAGGCATCGCGTCAGAGTGCGGATACCGTGCACTGTGAAAAAATACTTCAGTAAATTGGGTAATTTTTCGCGTTCTTGTTCTTTTAACATATTTACACTGACAAGGTATTATTGTTTGCAATAAAAAATAGCCTACCATCCAGTGTCGAACTTCGTAACGTTATAGATAAACTCTAACTTGGTACATAATGCGAGTAGGCAGGGCGACCCAGTGGTTAGGGCGCTTGCCTTCATCAGATCCGGAGTTCTCGCGTTCGAGACACGCTCCGACCACTCGTTGAATTTGTTCGTAGTAGTCCCTGGTTCAACTTCTCAGTTGCACTTGTAAATAGCCAACAGGTTTGCCTCCGGCCAGTTGGCAGGGGTTCTTAACAGTTGTTGTTGAAAGTTCTGTTCCGTCATGGTTGTGTTTCATTAGTCCAGCCCTGAAAAGCCCCTATATATGGCGCGTGATCAATTAAGAATGTGTGTATCTATGCTGATTCTATTTGCCAAAATGCTATTGCTAGACGCGTCAATGTTTCACTCCAGTGCTCGAACTACTCGTTAAAATGCTCGGATCATTTTAAGTACACAAAATATCATATCAAGGAACAAAAAAGCAAACCATGCAGGCCGTAAAAGACTTTTTCAAGAGGGAAATAAAATACTCCAAGTACCGCCGACTTGAGGTTAGCTACAGCGGATGGCGTTGATTCAGTCAAACTTGGATCGGACCCAAGTGCTGCCAACTGAAGGCGGTTACACTCCCTAGTCTCAGTGAACAATCTTAGTGAACAGCCAGTTCAAATACATGCTACTATTATGAGCCAGTGCATCCCAAACGTGAGCCCTTTCAACGTTTTTTGGTACAGCCAGAGGAAAAGAAAGGCCGAAAAACTGAATACAAGCGAAAGAGAGAAAGAAAAAGCGTATCTTCTTACTGATCTTTGTCGACTGGTTTCCTCAGTGATCCGTGCGAGATATCCGCGGAAAACGTCAAAGCACTCACGAAATTGTCGAAGAGTATATCACCAACCTTAAGCTAGAAAACAAAAACAAGCAAAGTAAAGGCTAAGTAAAATAAGACTTTCATCTATGGAAAGCCCTAACTTTCTTAAGTAATTTTTGTTCTTTTGGTCTTGAAGTTTTGTCTCGATGTTTTGGAGTTCTGGCATAGTGTACTGTTGTACTTCCATGACGATGTGTTGAGGTCTTCTTTTGACGTGCTGTTTATATAATCACATAAAGGGAGAAACTCGACGTCATAAAAGAACCTCACCACATAAAATGTAAACACAGCGCAGCAAAGGAAGACCTCAACACATCATGACGGAAACACAACGCGTAACCATCAAATCTCGTCATATCATGACAAAACCTCACCACAGAATGACAAAACCACACAAGACAAGACAAAACTTCAAGACCAAAAGTAAAGAATACTTTCCTCCAGGAGCCGGGGGAAGGGTTTTTTTCGCCCCCAATTTTGAGCATAACTACAAAATTCAGGAGGTGAGTATCTGATTTTTGGAGTTCTCTAAAAGTAACAAATTTTCTAACAAGGGTCCCTTAGACCCCTCTAAAAGAAATATCGCGTTGGCTGCTTGCTTTTAACCCCCTCCCCTCCTTACCCCGTCACATTAGGGAACTAGGGAACTTAAGCAACGACGACGGCGATGGCAACGAGAACGTCATCTTAGAATTATATAAATTCACGTTATTGTACTCAATTCATGACTATGTCAACCTTTTTAATGTAACAATGGTGTGGTAGTTCCTTTAAAGTGACACTGCATGGTCGGAACGGCGCTTAATTTAAGAGAGAAAATGAATATTTATCCTCAAGTGTTTATACAACCTCTAATTTGGCTATTTCATGTTGTTGTTTTGCAGACGACGACAAAGAAATGGACAAAATTGAAAAACGCACGTGTAGGGCGTGCAAAGCTATGCAAATTGGTGATGTTCTCGTTGCCGTCGCCGTTGTCGTTGCTTAAGTTCCCTATTAGCTTCTTTCACACAACCCGCAATGAATTTTGTTTTCCTCACAACTTTTGAATACTTGAAGCTATTATCAACTATTCACAAGTGCATTTGAAAACAATAGTTTATGCAAAATTTGTGGGGAAAACAAAATGCATTGCGGGTTATATGAAAGTAGCTAATTGTAGGAGGCTCCGCCGAACCAGGTCTGGCCCCAGTTGTTCAAAGGATGGATAGCGCAATCCGCCGGATAAATCACTATCCACTGGATAACTCAATCGGTTTTGCTAGTATTTATCCGCTGGATAGTAATTTATCCAGTGGATAGCGCTACCATCGTTTGAATAACTGGGGCCTGGACAATTTTCCCAGTCCCTTGTCAGCCATTTCTCTGAATGTCACTCAACGCCACACACGAAAAAAGGCAGCGAATGAGAATTCACCAAACGTGTTGCCAGGTCTCAAGCAACGGTCTTCCGTCTCCTTTTTGCACTTTCATATCTTAGCACTTGCTACAATGAATCCGTTCCTACACGAAGGAGAAAATACTGGCTTGCGGAGGGTTACGAAAGGAGTCGTCCTCAATAATAAAACACACCACTTCAAGAGAAAAGAATGTCAGTGCATATACATCTGATTAGTACTCACGGCTGTGAAATGAGAGGCTAATTCTTTCGAGTTCTTGATATAATCTGGATATCCGATGTTTTCTTGGATGGCAAGCCCCTGTAATAAAATTATAGCTCATCTTCATTATCGTAGACTAAGATCATCGTCATTCCCAGATCCTCAGGACAATCGCTAGGATCTCACTGCATCACGGTGGGGCAGGTACGTTTCCAACCACGACTACGCGATTTCCTTTAGGTTATGTCGCCTTTAACAAATCAATTATGCAACCAATGAATAAAGGGGGTAGGTAGTTTCTAAAGATACTGTGGTGCTGCGGCGGTGGGGAAGAAGTATACAAAAATTTAGGTTTTATCAACGGAGTTGGATGGCGCCCTAACGAAGGGCTCTGACGAAGGGCTAACGCTCGAAAGGTCAGCTTTTAGAATCTCTGCATGTACGGTGGCCAATTTACATTATCAACTCCGTTGATAAAACCTAAACAATTATGCAACCGGCATACTAGATTCGACAAAGAAAACTCTGGCTTTAGGGACTGTTCCATAATTTTGTTTCAAGATAGCGTAAGTTTAAAGAAATGTATAGGTAGCATCAAAAAGTCTCTAGTGACCCTCAAGTACCCTTCTCTTCCATCCAGGCTTTCTGGGTTGACTTGGCTCGTGCAATACGGAGATTTGGTACAGTATCGACCGAGGGCCTCTCCATATGAAGCGGGTTAACTGTGCTGGCTCGGTTACTGAGATGAAATTGGCTTTGGTTCCAATTCCATCTCTTCCTCAAATGAAGGATTATCCTTCATTGTCAGTTTGTTCCAAATGAAATATTATCCTCCATTTAGATTACTCTGTCCCAGGACTTGTGGTAGTCCATGGACAGGATTTGAACCCGGAGCACCTACTTTGAAGGAACTGTTTTGATCCACTTAACCACTAAAGAACAAATGACTGATAAGTGTGCCGATTAATATTTACCAAAACTAATTAGGATACATATAAAATCATTGCTGAATAATGGTCAAGTCTAAGGCTTGATGTTAAAATGGCTAGCTTTCTATTGAAGTTTGGTAACTATGTAAGCTTGCTTCTTAGCGGGTGTTAATACACGTTTACAGCGGCATTTGGTAGTCTAGTGGTTAGGTGAAGGGGCTGTTAATCAAACGTTCCCATTCGAGTCCTGCGAGTTCAGACATTGGGGTTCGGCTTTTAAAAAGAAATTTTCATTGCCCTTGATCCCTATCAAGCATTCAGTGTCCAAACTGAACGATAATACTTTAATAAATAATGAATAAATAATAATAATAATAATATCAATAAATAATAATAATAATAATAATAATAATAATAATAACAATAATAATAATAATAATAATAATAATAATAATCAACTTTATCTTTCGAGGATGGCACTTGACAGTATAAAATACTGATAAACTCGTGGCCCTCTAAACAAATTAAAAATAAACACATACATACAAATTATGAAGTAATTAAAACTAGCCCATAAAGAATTAAAATATGATCTATTTAATAATTAATATAAAATATATGAAAATAAAGTAGAATAGCCTAAGATATAGTAAAGTGATGAACTCCTTTATAGGACTCCAAAAAAGACTTCTTCAATCTTTCTAAACTAGAGCTACTCTTAATTTCATTGGGAAGTGAATTCTAAAACCTAGGGGTTGATACTTGAAAAGTCCTAGCACCTTCTGATTCTCTTTTATACTTTGAACAAATTAAATTCAAAGACCCATATCTACTTTATCTTTCACTAGAACGTATGTCGATGTTTCCTTTGAGTAATTCTAACGTATAATTGGACACATCCCATTCAAATGTTTGTAAACTAATGCGCACTTATTAATCTTAGCTTCATTAAAAAAGGTAGCCAATTAAGTTCTTAAGTTCTTCTACACTATTTACTCTAGTATCAGCATTGAGAATAACGTGTCGGGCACTCTTCTGTAGCCTGAAGAGTGAAGACCTTATTTAAATTATCAACAGATGTGGAAACCCACACTCTAGGGCCATACATCATAGTTTCCGTTATCATGGCATTTTAATAAAGAATTCGTTGATTTTTTTCCAAAATAGCAATACGCTGTGTCAGCTTGCTTATTGTGTTAGCAATACTGCAGTTGGAGCAAATTGACAATAGACCTCTTTACAGTTGTGTGCTTTGTTACCCCTGGCCTTTAAAGGAAAGTGAGGCTGGTGTTGACCTTGTTATGATACAGACCTCACTGCTTTTCTTATGTAATTAAAATTCTTACACAAAAACATCATTAACATAGGAAAAAGAGGGAGGGCCGGCTGTATCATAACAACGTCAACACCAGCCTCACTTTCATTTAAAGGCCAGGTAACTAAGCACACAACTTTAAATGGTCTGTTAAGAAGAATCCTTTAATTGAGGGAGAGACTTGGTTGTTTGGTTCATAGGAGAAATTTGAGCCCAGTTACCAAGATGAAAAGTGGTGATGCGACAATTTAGTTGCGAAATTTGCGCTTTTAGTAGTTCTTGCAACCTCAAAACCCTTCTACCCTTGCGTCAACTATTAAAGGAAATAACTCCGAATATAATTATAGAAGTAAAAGTAAGATGCAGTCCGTTTTATAACAAAAATGCATTCTCTCATTTTTATTCCGTTAAACGGGCTGAAGTGTTCATAAGGAGAGCGAATTAAGGGATTGAGTTAGAGGCTTTTTACATCATATCTTGCAGCAATGCTTTCGGTGGCAGCATATATTAACGTGGAAAAAAAAAAGAACACATTTCCAGAAAGCTGAAGCGTTCATTGTTTCTGCAGGGACAGTGGTTGCAAATAGCGAAGAAAAATTTTATTCTACATTTTCTTTGTCGCCTCTCCGCTCTGCCTTGGTGACGGATAACCGAAAACATCTAGAGCTTTCATATCCGTATATCAATGCACGCTTTTCCTTATTTATTTTCTCCTTGTTGTTTCCCACCCACTGCGTTGTTCCAATATGCGATCGAGAAATCCCTTACAACTTAAAACCCTTCATTTGCTCTGGCGGAAGGTTAACGCTCAAAACGTCATCTTCTTTCGTCTCCCTTTGGTAGTGACTTTACTTTTATCAAATCAGTGGATAGCACCACATTTCCGTGCCTTGAACTCCACCACTCTCCTACGGCACTAACCCGATTGGCCTTAGAAACTACGGGCGAAAACTCGTCTCGAAAAACTGACCCGGCCCCAGGAGCACTTGATTAAGCTGTCAAACCTTTTCTTTTGCCTTCGCTTTGGTTTTATCTGACATCCATTCCAGTGAATCAAGGTTCTTGATAAACTCGTGTTTCATCAACCGAGTCATTTTTGTTACCTAAAATAAATTGAGTGAATGAAACAAATCAGTAATATCATCACAATCAAACGACACTGAAGATGGATAAGGCGTGCGAGTAGCAGAATGCCCATGTGCACCGGTTTCATTCTTTATTACAGGTCACCCAACATTGATCGACCTGGGGTAAAACAGGCTTACTGTTTGCTTGGCGAATCGGAAGGCGCTGCGAAATGCCACATAAGATCCCAAGCGTTGACTTAGAGTTGCTCAATAAAGAGGGGAGTGGGGTACAAAATTGATTAAGTAAGTTGTTCAAGGACGGGATATACAGTTGTACTATGAAATAATTGACTGAGTTTTCAAAATG
>NC_090876.1:5844800-5847300 GCF_036669935.1 Montipora foliosa
AATTTTAATATGAATCTCGACAAAAACGAAGGATTTGCAACTTGTATTCCATGTATTCCTATTCCGGAATACGGTCAATCGAACGCACCCTAAGCTGCAAAGTCCAGATGAGCAAGGTACAAAGTCCATCAGAGCATAATCCCCACGTTACTGAAAAGTAGGTAACAAGTACAAGCACACACCAGGTCCAATCCTAAACCATACTCCCTTCTCCATTTTCAAGGTGGTTCTCCCGTCTCCCTATATTTTGACGTACTTTCTCCCTCCTCCCACTATTTCTTTTTTGACAGTTTTTCCCTCCTCCCTAAACCGTTCCTCTCCCCTCTATTCACGTCCGGCTGAGGGTCTCTGGGTCTTTGGGTCGCTAGGTCTCTGAGTCTCTGGGTCTCTCGGCCTTCGGCCCTTCCTTGTGTTTTTGTTTCTGGCTGCAATAACATAATCTAGACTTTCCAAAGTGTTCATTTATTTAATTTCAATTTTTCAAACTGATCATTTATTTATTAATGACAAAAGAACACTAAATGCAAGGCTAAAAACACGGCAAACGCCTTGAACGTGAAAACGAAACGCGAATGTTAAGAATGTTGAGCAAGGCATATGCAACACGCCGTACTTTAGAGGAACTCAACTTTTAAACAATTGTCAATTAACTCAAGGGTTTGCGGTGCTGAAATAATATTTGCTACTCCCTGGTGCTTTTTCCAGAAACAGAAACACAAAAAGAAAACCTAAAACCAAGATACCCGAAGGCCCAAAGACCCAGAGACCCGGGTACCCAGAGACAGAGAGACCCGAAGACCCACAGACCAGAGACCCTGAGACATCAATAGCAGTCAACCTATGAGACACTTTAAGACTACCTGTTACTTGAGGGACCATTCATGACGTCACTTGTGCGTTTTACACCTCACATGAGCCTAATTTTACGAGAACTCAATGCGATTACGAGTTCATAACATAAGGGGCAAAATTTTCTTGTCATTGTCGAGGCACATCGAAAAACAGTTAAGCAAACGGATTAAAAAAGCACTTGTTCGCTCGCATTTTATAGCAAAACAAACAAACAAACAAATCAATTTTTTCTTTATGTCCAAAAGAGTACAGATAATTGTTATTTAATTCCAGTTAAGAATAAAAATTCGAGTTTAATTCATTCCTGAACAAAGGAAGAACCGATTAAACCACTTTTTAAAAAATACGCATCCACTTTAAATAACGCATCCGTAAAAATAACAAACGGTTTAGTGCCCAAGGAAACAATTTGTGGAGTAACTTCTTCCACCAAGTATGAGCTATTACTGGTATTCTGTTTTGTTGTTGTCGTTCTCTTTCTCTCTCCTTTGGTTTCTTTCCTAGTCATAGGTCCTCCAGGCATCATGCAACCTTATCAGAGCTTCTAAAAATATGCTAAAACTTGCAATACAGAGAAAAAAGCAACTCTAAACAAATTAAAAATAAACACTCACATTTAAGTTTATGATGTATGATGTAAACTAGCGTGATACTGGTCACATTGGCATACATGTAGGAGTGGACCAAAGAAAGTACGTACGGACGGACGGTCGATGACGTCATGGCTATATAACCATAATTTCTCGCATCGATGGGTTACCATATTTTCTTAACTATGGTGCTCCGCGCGCGCTGAGCTGCACTATCATTCCTTTGTACATTGTAGTCAAAACTATTTGAATCCTACATTTTTGCAAAATATAATGACAAGTTTGCGAGAAATTTGGTATAACAGTCAACAGATAATGATCTCAAATTTTTGAGCGAATGCGCATGCGCAGCTTTTGCTGGGTTTCTCGAGGATTCCTCGGGTTTTCACTTCTATATCATTGTAACGTTTACATAATGAAAGCGAATTTAAACCGCATTTCCAAGACCGTCACGAGAAGGAGATTTAAAAAAAAAACAGTATTGCCATACTGGCCATATTTAGTTAAATACTGTAGACCAAAACCGAACGAGTCCTGCGCACGCGCGGATTTTCCCGTGTTCGCAAGTGCTTCCAATTCTCATTGGTTCACCGCTCTGTTTGTGGCTGTCACGAAGTAATTTCATGGGATTCAGTTTTGTGACAATTACGCACTTTGACTTGAAGTTAAGTATATTTCAAGGCTGTTACAATACTAAGACAACAAGACTGAGCTATTCCAAAAGGAAATCTTGCTCGTTTCCCGAATAGGGCATTGGTTCAAGGGTAAGTTAAGGCAGCAGAAAAGAAAACAGCATTTTAGTTGTCGCTATCTCGGTTTTTAGATAGCTTCAAATACCAATAGAAACTAAAGAAGCTCATAAGCCAGTAAACGTTAACGCTACATTCCTATCTTGTGTCGAAGCTAAAATCCTGGTCTTAATACAATTTTACCTTCAAATATACCTCTATATAACTTTTACACCTCGCTGGCTTTCTGAAATTCTTCTTTTATATATCTGGCGTCTACCGGAGCTAAACTGATGATGAGGTTTAGATTAGGTTTAAATTAACAATTAA
>NC_090876.1:5852300-5859800 GCF_036669935.1 Montipora foliosa
TACACTATCTGGACATTGCATTTCAAAATTACAAATAATTTCTGCAGCATGGGTCAACAGAGGCCACAGAATTTCTGCAGCATGAGTCAACAGAGGCCGCAGAATTTCTGCAGCATGGGTCAACAGAGGCCGCACAATTTCTGCAGCATGGGTCAACAATGCATTTCAAAATTACAAATAATTTCTGCAGCATAGGTCAACAGAGGCCACAGAATTTCTGCAGCATGGGTCAACAGAGGGCGCAGAAATTCTGCAGCAGTGGTCAACAGAGGCCGCAGAATTTCTGCAGCATGGGTAAACAGAGGCCGCAGAATTTCTGCAGCATGGGTCAACAGAGGCCGCAGAATTGCTGCAGCAGTGGTCAACAGACGCCGCAGAATTTCTGCAGCAGTGGTCAACAAAGGCCGCAGAAATTCTGCAGCAGTGGTCAACAGAGGCCGCAGAATTTCTGCAGCAGTGGTCAACAGAGGCCGCAGAATTCCTGCAGCAGTGGTCAACAGAGGCCGCAGAATTTCTGCAGCATGGGTCAACAGAGACCGCAGAATTGCTGCAGCAGTGGTCAACAGAGGCCGCAGAATTTCTGCAGCAGTGGTCAACAAAGGCCGCAGAAATTCTGCAGCAGTGGTCAACACAGGCCGCGGAATTTCTGCAGCATGGGTCAACAGAGGCCGCAGAACTTCTGCAGCATGAGGCAACAGAGGCCGCAGAATTTCTGCAGCATGGGTCAACAGAGACCACAGAATTGCTGCAGCAGTGGTCAACAAAGGCCGCAGAAATTCTGTAGCAGTGGTCAACAGAGGCCGCAGAATTTCTGCAGCATGGGTCAACAGAGGCCGCAGAATTTCTGCAGCAAGGGTCAACAGAGGCCGCAGAATTTCTGCAGCAGTGGTCAACAGAGGACGCAGAATTTCTGCAGCAGTGGTCAACTAAGGCCTCAGAAATTCTGCAGCAGTGGTCAACAGAGGCCGCAGAATTTCTGCAGCATGGGTCAACAGAGGCCGCAGAATTGCTGCAGCATGGGTCAACAGAGGCCGAAGAATTTCTGCAGCATGGGTCAACAGAGGCCGCAGAATTGCTGCAGCAGTGGTCAACAGAGGCCGCAGAATGTCTGCAGCAATGGTCAACAAAGGCCGCAGAAATTCTGCAGCAGTGGTCAACAGAGGCCGCAGAATTTCTGCAGCATGGGTCAACAGAGGCCGCAGAATTTCTGCAGCATGGGTCAACAGAGACCGCAGAATTGCTGCAGCAGTGGTCAACAGAGGCCGCAGAATTTCTGCAGCATGGGTCAACAGAGACCGCAGAATTGCTGCAGCAGTGGTCAACAGAGGCCGCAGAATTTCTGCAGCAGTGGTCAACAAAGGCCGCAGAAATTCTGCAGCAGTGGTCAACAGAGGCCGCGGAATTTCTGCAGCATGGGTCAACAGAGGCCGCAGAACGTCTGCAGCATGAGGCAACAGAGGCCGCAGAATTTCTGCAGCATGGGTCAAGAGAGGCCGCAGAATCACTGCAGCAGTGGTCAACAGAGGCCGCAGAATGTCTGCAGCAGTGGTCAACAAAGGCCGCAGAAATTCTGCGGCAGTGGTCAACAGAGGCCGCAGATTTTCTGCAGCATGAGTCAACAGAGGCCGCAGAATTTCTGCAGCATGGATCAACAGAGGCCGCAGAATTTCTGTAGCAGTGGTCAACAGAGGCCGCAGATTTTCTGCGGCAGTGGTCAACAGAGGGCGCAGAATTTCTGCAGCAGTGGTTAACAGAGGCTGCAGAAATTCTGCGGCCTTTGTTGACCCATGCTGTACTCAAATCCTAATGGTCATAGTATTTTCCTTGTGATTGACTATGTTCTTGTGCTTTGACCTTGCATGTGATTGTCCACAACACAGCATAATTTCTTAACAAGTGTTAATGTTCATGGTTTTTCAGTTAGACAATACTAACTTTTGACCCTAGGAAGTGAAAAGTCAATTTAAACCTTCTATTGTTGAATATCATCAAATGATGTAATGGGATCATCAATACAAACAAATACTTAAAACTAAAAATCCAAATGAACAACGGAGCAAAAATTTCATTGAAGGCTTCAGCAGGGTAACTTCATAGTGTTGCATATCATCAATCAACCATGTTGAGCTCCTAATGGTGGTTATTTATCATTGTCAAACTATATGATAATTTATACATAGTACTTAACACCCATAATGCATTTAGGGGCTGCAGAATTTCTGCGGCATCTGATCATTTAGAGGGGTGCAGAATTTCTTCGGCATCTGATCATTTAGGGGGTGCAGAATTTATGCGGCATCTGATCATTTAGGGGGCTGAAGAATTTCTGCGGCATCTGATCATTTAGAGGAGTGCAGAATTTCTTTGGACTCGGATCATTTAGAGGGGTGCAGAATTTCTGCGGCATCTGATCATTTTAGGGGGCTGCAGAATTTCTGCGGCATCTGATCATTTAGGGGGCTGAAGAATTTCTGCGGCATCTGATCATTTAGAGGGGTGCAGAATTTCTTTGGACTCGGATCAATTAGAGGGGTGCAGAATTTCTGCGGCATCTGATCATTTTAGGGGGCTGCAGAATTTCTGCGGCATCTGATCATTTAGGGGGCTGAAGAATTTCTGCGGCATCTGATCATTTAGAGGGGTGCAGAATTTCTTTGGACTCGGATCAATTAGAGGGGTGCAGAATTTCTGCGGCATCTGATCATTTTAGGGGGCTGCAGAATTTCTGCGGCATCTGATCATTTAGGGGGCTGAAGAATTTCTGCGGCATCTGATCATTTAGAGGGGTGCAGAATTTCTGCGGCATCTGATCATTTAGGGGGCTGCAGAATTTCTGCGGCATCTGATCATTTAGGGGTCTGCAGAATTTCTGCGGCATCTGATAACTTAGGGGGCTGCACAATTTCTGCGGCATCTGATCATTTAGAGGAGTGCTGAATTTCTTCGGACTCGGATCATTTAGAGGGGTGCAGAATTTCTGCGGCATCTGATCATTTTACGGGGCTGCAGAATTTCTGCGGCATCTGATGATTTTAGGGGGCTGTAGAATCTGTTGTCCGCAGATTCTTTGAGGGATTCAAACCCCAAATGATTATCGTGACAGTGATGACATTCAATTTTCTCGGACATGCTCCACATTGCAGAAATAAATACGTACTTTTAGTTGATCCTTAAAAAGCGTCCGTGAAAACACGATAATTTCAATGTTTCTGAAAAATCTGCCGACAAAAACTATAGATTTATGTTAGAAAAAGCTATTTTGGAAAAACACAAAATATTTTGGAAAGCGTTATTAACGATCTTCCCCATGCTTCTCAATTAACTCAGCCTTTACTTTTTGCTGATGACACCAGTATTTTTTATTCATATTCAGACCCCAAAAGGGTACAATCTGTATTAAATGACGAGTTGGGCAATTTTGATATGTGGTTGGAATGTAACAAGCTAAGCTCTCAGTTAATATTAAAAAGACTAACCATGTTATCTTTAAACCAAGACAGAGAATCATGATTTTAACATTTTTTTTGGAATTCAATTACTAAAACAAACAAACGTAACCAAATTTCTGGGTGTCTATCTCGATGAGGATCTTACTTGGAAGCATCACATAAGTTCTTTATCAAAAGAAATCACAAAATCCGTTGGTATTACATTTAGATCTCGATTATACCTTTCTTCAAGAACCAAGGTAGCCTTGTACTACTCACTAATTTATCCTTATATCACTTACTGTAATTCCACTTGGTCTTCTACATATGTCTCAAATTTAGATAAAATATTCTACTTGCAAAAGCGTGCTGTGCGAGCAATAACAAATTCAGATTACCGAGCGCATCATTCTGCTCCTTTATTTGCGAAACTAGGCATCATGGACATTTTTCAAATAAATTCATTTCAAATTTCTATGTTCATGTCTCATTATCACAATCAGTTATTGCCTTCGATGTTTTTAAATTTATTTGAAACAAGCCGCCAAGTGCACAATTACGGTACTAGAATAGCCAACAATTATCGGCAACATTTTTGTCGCACTAACATCAAACAATTTACAATTCTTTATCAAGGTCCAAAAATCTGGAACTCTCTTCCTAGATCAATTATTAATTCATCTAGTTATCTGAACATTTAAAAAAAAATGTTAGGGTTTCTTAAAAAAATTAAACTGAGTTAGTTATGTCGCACGCGGCATTGCGTGAGATTATTTAGATTAAGTATAGGTATATGATGGGGCCCCTCTTATAAGCCCGTTGGTTTCTTTGGGTCTCCTCGCCAGAATTATTGCAATATCCATCCTTTTTTATTAATGACTTTATTCTTATTATTTATTGTCTTTGTAATATTATTGTGTGGCAAATAAACATTCATTAAAACAAACGAGTTGATGTCAACAAAGGTGAATCAATCGCTGTAAGAAAGATCCTGCGAGCTCAGTGGCGTTCCCAGCGAGAGCCCTCCGTCAGAGCGAATAACGTAGAGCTAACGCTCAAAACGTCAGCGTGGAAATCTTTCTGACTGTGGTTAGATAGTTAACCTTCATCGACTCGTTTGTTTAAACCAAATTTTTGTAAAGTACCAGGAGTAGTTTGAGTAAAAACAAACTGTTAGGTTGTAGACGGCAAGAAGTACTGTACCACCGGTGTACCTCCATCATATACTTGTTGTTGTTTGTTTATCCAGGGAACACCTTATGAGCGCGCAGGAGCTCGTTCAACATGAGTCCGTGGATTCCGGATCGATCGGAAGTTTTCTGGAGAGGGGAAAACCGGACACCCGGAGGAACACCTCTGGGAGCAAGGAGAGAACCAACAACAAACTCAACCCACATATGACGCTGGGACCGGGAATCGAGCCTGGGCCACATTGGTGGGAGGCGAGTGCTCTCACTAAAGGCCCAGGTAAGCGACTCCAACAATTGCTTCAACATCCCTTCGATTTTGTTAAACAGCAATGTTGAACCGATGCTAGACCCCTCCCCCCCTCCGTCATCAACGGTGTTGATGTATGCTGAATCGAAGGCGAATGTCGAATGTAGTTTGAGTAAAAACAAACTGTTAAGTTGTAGGCGGCAAGAAGTTCGGTACCACCTCCATCATATACTAATGTTGAATGAAGTCGAACTCTTTCAACCTTCCTTTCAACCTTGTTTGTTATGCGCGTGCGCTCTAATCGATCTCTCAATGACGTATCCATGCCTGTATCCAAAGTAACAACCACGTTTGCGCACCACAGCAGTCAACATTGAAGCAGTTTGCCCGGGTCTTAAAATGAGTTGCAAAAATTTTGAAATAAGATAAACCAAGGAAACGACATCTTCCAGGACACTAGAAATAGTGCAACGGATTATATGTTTTCCCCACTTACCACAATATAGTCGGAAGTATTCTTCTGGTAATATCTTCTGCTCATTCCCAAATCGCCGGGTAGAAACTGAAAAAAGTCAAATCGTTACATTTCTCTTAGCTTCGCCACAAATTACGGACTTTAAGATGATATACGACGTTGACGAAAACGTCACTTCAAAATATAACTTTGTACTATCGTAGGTTTATCGCGACTTTTCCACCTTGTTAACCTAAAATATTAATGTTACCGTAGTGTCCTAAAAGTAAATTTTTACGAGTAGTTTGAGGGTAAAGACGCCCGCAAACGAGGAAACATTGTTGCGGAAACATTGTTTCCCGCAATGCCTCCTCGGCGCGCAAACGAGTAAACATAAGCTAAGGAAACAAAATATTTCTGAACAAATTCAGAAACATTTTTGCTTCGCAGGAAGCACATTAATGTTTCCTAGGGTCGCAAACGGGGAAACATTTGCTTCACATTGTTTCCTCCTTTGCGGGAGCCTTAATTAAAAATGGACAAGGCTGTATGCTTTTGCATGCTCACGTACGTGTCTTCAAAACCCGAAATCAGGCGATTTCAAGTCCTTCTTATGCGGAGTACCGCAAATATATGTGCTAAAATGCGTGTCCCATGTGCAGCACGATTACTTTTGCTATTTTAAGGGTCGGTTCAAACGTCGAACTTTACATGTGCCGAACCTAATAATTAGGAAAATAACACAAACAGCGGTGATAAACATTGTATTCCAACGCATTTTTATAAAACTTGACGTTTCGTATGCTAGTCAACACACATTTTCAAAAGTGACCGTTACAATTTTTAAAAACTATATATATATCGAAAACAATAGGGGTCTGGAACCTAGACTGAGAAAAATGATCTGCAGCAGTACGTGTCTAGACATAATGAAAAGTAATAACTTCTCACTACTATTTACATTAAGGGAAGGCTTTAGCTCTTGAATGAACAAAGTCTCTTTAACTTTACAGTGAAAGTCAGTTTTTCCGGACGCTAAAATGTCAAAGTGATCCCATTTAATGTCGTGGCCAGTGGTTTTCACATGATCAGCAATGGCTGATTAATGGTCACTTTTAGACAGGGCCTTGAAATGTTCTGTTTTTCTGTCGTGGAGTCTTCGTTTTGTTTTGCCAATGTAGAATTCATCGCAGTTCCAGCAGACAGCTTTATAGACGACCTTGGACCTCTGAGATCGGTTCAAGCGATCTTTGTATGGAAAAAAGGAGTTGATGCGGCGTGTGTTTTGGAATATGATCTTGAGATTGACGAAAGAGTAGAAATTGTATACGCAGGATTTCAGACGTTTCGTGACTTGGTTACTGTGAAGACCTAAGTAGGGTAACACGATTAAGATATCTTTTTTGGGGACTGTAGCTTGAACAGGGTTATTTGATTTGTTTTTATTTTTGTTCAATACATCGTTAATGTTGAACGATTGTTGAACTATTGTTTTCGATATATATATAGTTTTTAAAAATTGTAACGGTCACTTTTGAAAATGTGTGTTGACTAGCATACGAAACGTCAAGTTTTATAAAAATGCGTTGGAATACAATGTTTATCACCGCTGTTTGTGTTATTTTCCTAATGAAGCTACGATGGCCTAAGAACAAGAGTTTATACGATACTAATAATTAGGTTCGGCAGATGTAAAGTTCGACGTTTGAATCAATTAGGATCGACAGTTATTGTATTAGGGTCGACTCCGCCGTTCTATTCGACTGAGGCCTGGTTCAGACGTCGTGCCTCTGCCGATCTTCACATACACCTTATTCCAAAATGGCCGCCATTTAAATATTCTTTTGTTTTTATTCAAATTAGCCCTTGATGCCTCGTTCTTAAGGTTAAAATTCAAAAGAATATTTTATCTTGAACGAGGCAACAAGGGCCAATTTGTATGCGCATAAATCAGCGGCCATTTTAGAATAAGGTGTATGTGCCGAACTTAATGCATACATTATGCATATATTAAATTAGTAATTTTTTCCCACAATCCCACTAGTTTTTATGTAGCTGCCATGCGCAGAAGATTAAATTCGAAAAAAATGGCGGGAAAAGAACAATCTTGTTCTTCGTGCTTCAAGAATACAAAATATACTTGTTTGAGGTGCAAGGAATACTTCTGTATGCCCTGTTCAC
>NC_090876.1:5882300-5887300 GCF_036669935.1 Montipora foliosa
CGCAAGTCGATTCAAAACAAAAGACGTAAAGTTAACTGTAATATGGCCGACAGAAGAGCTGTTCAAGCCACGTCGAGCATCGAAAAATATCGGCTTACCTAAAGAAGCTATTAAACTAGCTCTTGTTCCACAATCTTTCTGCTCTTTTGCTACTTTCTTCTCAGCTGGTGAAACGTGCTGTTTTGACTTTTCCAGGGAGTACAAGGTGATGAATACGATAGACAAAACGAGTAAAATAAACGCAATCACAGAAAGAATGATGAGAAGAAACTTTGTTTTCGTAAGCTGGCTCCGATTGCCGCCAAAGAGCACTTCCTCGTCTTGTGAGTCTTGAAAAGCTTCCATTAGTCACAGTAATAATTTGGTATTCGCACTGTGGCCACAATGTCACGCGATAACGCCGTGACATGTGTTTATGACGTGTCACACTGCAGGGCCCGGGCTAATCGTGTTAAGTTTCTTAATCGTTGGTTAACTAATCACTATAGTTAAGAAACTGTTGTTCAAACACAGATTAGTCGGTGGATTAACTAATCTAAGATTAAAGATAGAATTATTAATTTATTATAATTAATTATGCCCAATAACATCACGAATTCGCTGGTAACATTCTCGTCCATTGTCTTCAAAATAGCATCCCCGGCAAAAAAATCACGCCAACCAAACTTCACAGCGTCAGAAATTTTAGTCTTAACCTAGAAATATGAGGAAAAGATGAAATCTTGCAAAGCAAGTTCACCAATAGTGTTACGAACGCCAAAAAAAAGGGGGCATTATTCCTGTAAGGAATGATGCTATTTATGTCATCGAATTTGACCTCCTCGGGTCAATAGATGCATTCAGCCAGAAAAATGAACCAATCATAGATAAGGGCGGAGTAAGGATAGGTCTAGTTAGTTAAGGGATTGCAATCTTCGTGACTGGCGCTCTTAGCTGTACCTTCACGGACTAAACTTGGATTATCAAGATTTTTCCCTCCCTCCCTACCCTTGCTCCGTCCTTCGTTTTCCTTTCTTTCATTCTTAGGTGTAGGCGTTTTTTCTCGCCCCACCTTTGCTGAACATGGCTTTAATTTATTGCGGTTTTTATTGATTTCGTTGATCATATAACAAATAGCCACGTTGGTGGCCGAATAACGCCAACATGTTTGTAGTTGTCTTTTTTGGGGATTTCCATGTCTCAGCAAACTTAGTGTGACCACTTGCAAAGTGCACGGCTTGCTCTACTTAGCAATATTTTATATCAAGGCCGGGGAAAAGTGTCGACATAAAAGCAGGTTTGCGAGAATAATGCTGCCGCCGTAAATCGGCCGTCCGCGTGGCCCTAAGGACCACACAAGAAATCAAAGACAAATGAAAGAATCTTCATAACACTGCCAAAAAAGAGTTCAGTGGGTTTAAGAATAAGCAAAAGAAGACTGGCGGAGGACCTGTCCCACCAAACCCGTCGGAAGCGACATTAAAAATTATTGAAATGTTTAGCGAGAAGCCGTCCTTCTACGAAAGCCGAGATGGGCCTTCCGACTTCCAACTTCCGACTTCCAACTGTCATCTTCCGACTTCCGACTTCCGACTTCCAACTTCCAACTTCCGACTTCCGAATTCCGAATCTAGACAACAGGCTTCCTCATTCCCTTCACTGCAAGGCTTTGAAACAGGTAGGTTCGCTGGTGAAAACATTTATTTTTGTGGATATTTGAAATGCAACGAAAGGCGTATTCAAATATACAGACTTACCTTTCACCCTTGCTTTGTTAAGAATTTAGCTGCGTGAAGACAAGGAAAAAAGGAACATTCGTGAATACGTGTAAACACGATAAAACAAACTTTAGAATATGGCGCCGAAATCGGCGCCAAAAAGTCTGCTCCACTTGCGTAAAATCTTAAACCAATCAGCACTTGCTGAAGAATTAAAAGGAGATAAGTTGATTTCGCTGGGTTTTACGGAGAAGGTCAAACAAGCCCTAAAAGGTCTGCTAGAAGGTTAGTGATGTGCACCTTGTTCAAATTCTAAGCTCTTCGTTTGTGTAGCCGTCAAGTGTGAAATTGCCAACCTCGTCCCCAGGGCCTTCTCCTCTGCGATTTTAAAAATGGCGGCTCATCAGGAGAAGACCCAGATTAAGGCTCAACTAACACCCTTCCTGATTGGTCCATTCATACGAACAGGCTGATTGGTTTAAATACACCCTAATGGCGGCCGTGGCGATTGTTTGTACGAATTATGTTTAAGCCTATTTCAAATGACATTTGAAATATACTCTTTTTTCTAATAGTAATGTTGTTTTTCTGGCAGAGGCTCAATATTTTTATTTTTCTGCATATGTTAGGCACCGTAATATGTTAATTAACTAAGTAAGTAATTAAATAAGTGGTAAATATTTTAATTCATAAGTAAATACTACTTAATTTATTCGTAGTTTTTAGTTTTAGATTCATGGTATTATAAGTCTTGTAAATATTTCAATTCATAAATATGTACTGATGAGAAAACCGTGTATAAATAAAGTTATTTGATTTGATTTGATTTGATTTGATTTGATTTGACCGTTCATTATTTATCGGAGGCGGGGGGGCTGGGTGAAAAATTCCAAAAAACTCCTTTTTGTGTCAAGACCCCCTTCAATAAAGGGAAAAAATTTTAGGTCCCTCCTATTCTGTTGAGGAATTATTTCAATCCCCCCCCCCCCCCCCCCAACTATAAAATACGATTTAACATAATTACTAAATTTAGCATACTGTTAAATAAACACATTTCTCCATGAGCCTGCCACTCTTCCGCTGCGTGTGGTGGTTATTGACTGGAGGTTTAGCTCGCCATCCGATGTGTCATCTGATGATGACGATGATGATGATTCTGATGATGATGAGGATGTCAATAAGGATGACGATGACCATATTAAATGATGATGACAATGATGATGACAATGATGGCGACGATGATGGCAACCATGATGGTGATGACAATTGCGATTAAGATGATGATGAGGTGTAGGAGGAACAAATTAATGAATACATTTTCCAGGAGACTAGACTTTGTATTTATTAAACGTAGTTATTAAAAATGTTCACATTTACTCTACATATACATCTAGAATGTCACACTTCTCATATGGTTTTCTTTATTTCGCAGAACAGTTCAACCACTTAATAACAAAAAGTTTGTCGGACACACCTTTAAATTCGGCGGCATTTAACTTTTCTGTGCATTTACTGAGCAAACCACCTGATGAAAGAAACGAAGAAGACATACTGGCAATATTGACTAAGATACGACACACAAGTACACTGTTCAAGAATTTAGAGGAAGGCAGAAATTCTGGACAATTTACCATTGAGAAAAACTGAGAAACCAATGAAATGAAGTCCGATTTGCAACCGATCCCGTGATCACGGGAAAACGCTTAAGAGGACGGGATTATATGGGGCTCTTTTTTGTTGAGTGCTGCGCGAGATTTTATTAAACATTTTACTTCAAGCGCGGGGAAACGTGAAGGAGCCATAATGGCTCTCGGATTGACTGAAACTTTGCCTCGATATTTGAAAAAAGATCTTTGACTTTTAAAGCGATAGTTTTTGTTTGAAACGTAGTTAAAACCTTATCGGTATTCTGTATGCCAGTGTTGCAGGAAAATTAGGGAGTTTAACTCTTTTACGTCTTTTTTGACGATGGCAGCGTCAACGCCAATACCACAAAACAAGAATTTCATTGGTTAAAGGGAAAGTACGGTCTAGAAAAAGTTTCCCCATGAATTCGAAAATAATTGTCGTTTTGTCCAGTTCCCTGTGAAAATGTGACAAGAGCACTTTGAAGTTGCCTCTTTCGTGACTTGGAGAGCGCCATCTTGGATATGACGGGTTATGACGTAGCAATAGTCAACAAACTTGTTCGACCTTCCTAAATTCTTCGTTCCGCGATCACTTTCTCAATGATGTGTGACCTTTCTGCCTCGAGAAATTCAAATGTAAGATGAACTATGATAAACGGTCTAGTGGTTTGTAGACCATAAGTGCGAAAGAAACTCAAGTCACTAAATACTGATAGATTTTCTAGTCATTCAAACTAGGCGGCAAAAATCAGCCAGAGCAAATTTGAACAAAACAAAAACTTGAACATGAGACAAAGAAATATTCGACAAACGTACCTTTTTGACTTTCTTCCTTCAGCGACAGCCGTCTTCGATGCTTCAGCAAACGTATTTGTTTGCTTTCACACGGGGAATCGTTTAATTTAGAATAAGCCGACGAACCTTTCAGATGTTGCTCAATTCATGTGGCAAGGCTTTTTCACATCAACAACTACCGCTGTTGGGGTGTACGCTTTCGATGGGGTTGTGCCAACTACCCGTTGGTTACATCGGATAAATATTTTTTTCAGCAACGCGCAAAAAAGACACCAATTAATGATCCTCGGGCTAAAAGGTCAACACTCATGGTAAAGGTAAGGCTAAGTCTGTTAACGAGCCAAGTGGCCCATTAGGCCGGCGCTTATCCCGGTTTCTGTAGCATGAAGCGATTAGGAGTATTTCTTCTCCCTCCTGGATGGGATGCCAGTCCATCGTAGGGTTACCTCCGGCATTTTCGCCGGTACCCATAAAAGAGCTGTACCATGTGTTCAAAATTCGTTGCACAGATGACAGGGTAATTTTGAATAAGGTGTGATTTTTGTTGCCAGGTCATATCGTCAATGTCATCAGGTTTAGCAAGTACAGCAGATCCATTTAGTAATAATGTAATATCAGTTAACACTTTTTGTGCCAGTTATACATTCCTCCAACAAACCTTGCGAATATTTATCACTATATTTGATACTGTTACACTTAGAAACAGATGATCTGAACCATAACTGATCACAGCAAGTGCATATATATTCAGGGTCATGTGTTATCTTATCACGAAAAAGACTGAATCACTTTTGACATGGAATGTCTAATAGAGTCTTGACCTTGACAAAGTTCAGTTTGGTTTAGCCTTGAGCTCTGCATAGCTTTCCTTAAATGGTTT
>NC_090876.1:5894800-5899800 GCF_036669935.1 Montipora foliosa
CTCGTCCAGATCACCAGAAGATTGTACCTTCCCCTGTCTCTGTTTAGGGTTGACATAAATACTGTTTGAAATGTGTGCCGTAAAACATGTCGGTAATTTCATAATGTGAAAACATTGACCACCTGCAGGAAATTTAGACACCGTGATTTTCGCTTTTAGGTGGCAATTGAATCTTTTTCGAGCACAAGCCGCAATTTGCTTCACTCTAACAAGACTGGCAAAGAATCATAGAGTGTGTTCACATCACGTCACGGCGGCCATGTTGGAAGAATGAAACAAAGAAACAGCGGTCATGTTGGGGGAGTGAAATATTCTTTTGAGAATTGAACTCCATTTTTATGAAAATTCTTTCAATTTTTTAGTATGCAAATATGGCTGCTGGTCGCGTGAGCGAAAACACTCTATTTGCGAAAGAGTGTTTTATTTCTGTGATTATTACAACAGTTAAATGATAATATGAAACAAGCTGATGGTCATAGGGACTTATCTTCTTTCTTGGCTACTCTCGTTAATATGAAAATGAACCTCTCTGAGACGTTGCAAAATACATTAAGAATACGTATATCATTACAACAGTTGATTGCAGAACCGCTAAATTCTAAATCCGCATCATTGTAACTTCTCATGCCGTATCTGAGTTTTTCATGTATGCAAAGCACGCCAACACCTGAGAGGCCGCCTGTTACCATAGAGAGCACTTCTTCTTCGCGTTCATAGGTGAGTCTGATTTGCATTTGAATGCTTCTGCGAATTTATCGTAGTTTTGAAGCGTACCGATTATCCTGAAACGAAGAAAGCGCATTTTTGAGATGAATGCTTTCTGCCGATGTCGGTCGGCTATTGTCTGCTAGGTAACCTGGCCTGTGAATGGCAGCGAGGCTGGAAGTGACCTTCAGTTCACGTGTGCAACATGCTTTTCTCTTGCTAACGGATATAAGTTTTCACTAGGCTGCGACTACACGGGCAATTTATAAGTTGCAACTGATACTTATACCATTTTTTCCCTGATCTGCAAGTTTGAAAAGTGAGAAATAAAATGAAAACTATTTGGTGGGGCAGTGTAGTTACCTGTACTGAGGAAAAGTGTGAGAGTCGGTCGCTAATTGAAGAAGGGCTGCTTTCTTCTTGTACAAGCTACACCAAGGCTGATGTGACAAAGATAGTATAATGTTACCATTTCAAATTGACATTAGAGTATAACTTTGATTTCACCAAGAGCCGAATTCTGTGCGATATAACGGGGTGTCGACTATTGACTTGTTTTCGATTCACTCTGATCTAAGTTGGCTCAAGAATATCTTCGTTTACATTGGTTCGAGAGCTCATAGCGACTGTTGGGTGTAATGAAGACTGATGGAGAAATACTGCGAATTGAAAGCTTGGCCTAAAGTTATGACAGGGCCTTGCCGATTTTCGCTTTCCTACAGGAAAACAAGCTCAAATAACTGTACTAATAAAGGCATTTCAAGGAGCCCCCGTTACGAATAAAGTCGTTAAGTCCTTTTTTTTGGTACAGATGGTGCAAGAATTTGAGTTCTTTGTCACTGTTGACATTAGATGAAATAAGTGACTGATATTGTCAGTCAGCAGATATAGTCACTCGACATCTAATCGATAAAATGTACAACGGCAAGATGGAGGACGCCGAGTTTTGATAGGTGGCCGCATGAATAGGCAAAGAACTGGAAGGGTAGAATAAAGATTCTCTAAGTGCTTGATTGTTTTATATGCTCAGTCTGGCGGAACATTAAAGACAAAGGAACGGGTTACTATACTAACTCTAGCGAATCCTACGAAAAAAAGCTGTTCCTCCGTCAGCCCAAGGCCAGGAAGCGCTCCTTCAGTGCCCTCTCGTTCAACCAGTGTCTTGTACGCCTAGAAACACAAGGAAATATGGTGATCATAATTGTCATTATCGTTCTGGTTGTCATAATTATATGTATGTTGCTGATAAAAACATGAACTTTTGGCGGGGCCGTAGACGTCTCATCATCATCATCATCATCATCAGTTAGTCATCGGCGAAATCGTACTCATCCTCCTGGTCTTCATAATTTTCACCAGTCCTCGTTGTGAAACATGCCACAGACATGAGTGTGCATCACTAGCTACCGCTAAGGATCGGAATGCTAGAGGAGGAAGAGGATACAATACCGCTACCTTCCTCCTGCTTCCGGTCTTCTCCTAAAGACCTTTCATCTTTCTTTCACGATCTTCTTTCTAATCCTTTCACCCTGCTTCGCCACACAAAAGAGAATTTTAAATACGTTGACGGCTCTGCTCAAGTTCACGCCTTCGTGGGCTACACACCAGTGGTTACCTTGAACTATTGCTTGTTTTGTACAATCAAATATGCACTTCTTTCCCGATCAGCGCATGCGAAATTGGCCTGGTGCTTCGACACGTCCCAAAAATATCAACACTGCTCTCTCTGTTGTCCGGGCTTCTTAAGATATCCTTAGGACACCAAATTCCAATCCTGCACCACAAACTAACAAGTCAAGTCAAGCCTAAAAGCTCCTGAGTTCTTTATTCTTACGACAATAAGTTACCCTGGCTTGAGCCTGGTCAGCGGTCAACTTTAAAAATGGCTGACCTCGACGACTTCTAAAATTGAGCCCGCGATATGGTCACGTGATACTGGTCAGTGGATGCCTTGTTTTTGACAGGTGTCAATTGACCAAAACATGGATGTCCAATATCAAAGATGGACGCTGTAAACGGCCGCCATATTGGGCGTATTGATGATGATGATTATTATTATATTTATATTGGGCAACTTCGTCACGCGCACGCTCCCACGAGCAATACCGCTAGCCATGTTCACCATGAGAAAAGCAACTCATGGGTTCCTATGAGTATGGTCTCCACTATAACCTTACCGCGTCAAGAGAAAATGAGAGGACAGAGAGGGAGGCTCAGGGCGTTGGCCGGGATATGTCATGTCCGGCCACAAAAAATATTTTTAGACGAGCGGAAGTCTTTGTTCTAGCGGAAGTCTGTTTTCCGAGACGTCCGCACGCAGCCTTGCCTTGTTCTCAGGTTCTTAGTGAAAAGAGAAAACGGCAGCGCTCGTGGAAGGCTGATAAATATTTATTTTCTTTCAAACATCAGACCGAGGTTGGCCTGCATGCGGACGTCTCGGAAGACAGACTTCCGCTAGAACAAAGACTTCCGCTCGTCTAAAAATAACTTTCGTGGACATTGGACATGATATATCCCAAGGGCTGGACCGGGAGCCCCCCTCTCTGTCCCCTCATTTTCTCTTGCTTACGTTGAATGCAAGTTTGATGCCTCCATTATCCGCGATGTTTTCATTCAGTGTTTGGTTGCCATTTATCTGAAAAACAAAAATAACTGTAACTAACCGAAGCCTGGGAATTTTAATTCATGTTTAGTGAAAACGTCCTTCCAATTCTCGTCTTGACAGCTTCATTAGTTATTGGTCTAAGGCCCCAATTACTGCAAAACAAATATCACTACTTTTATATTTAGTCGCGAGGTACCACATTTGGCCCCACAGATATCGCGGGTCAATGCCCTAGGATAGAGGGCTTCCACTCATTCCTCTCACATTACAACCCCACAAGTTGAAATGAATGATCTAAGGAGCGCCTTATAAATTTTTGCGCTGCTCACCAAGAGCTAATCAACAGGAGCGTCAAAAAAGAACCTCTCTTTGAGAGATTATCCTCTCAAACCTGGTGATCTTTAGATTCATATCTTCACTGTTTTTTTTTTATTGTTCCATTTACGCATATATGACGGAGACATTGCACTTTGATTGCAGTAATATAGCAGCTCTCGTAACCTGCTATTCTTTGGTGCTGTAAGCAGCTTCTATTGTTTTTAAGTCAAAGTCTTTGTTTCAATTGTACAGTGTTTTGTTTTTGGCTTGGGTATCGAGCCAATCACATTATAGGTTACGAGAGCTGCTACTTGACTCCTTGATTGTTTTCAATATACTGTAAGGGGTTGGAGGAAATCGCCACCTCATGGGTTACAAGATGGCGACGGACCACGTGAAGATGAATACTCCCAGGAAATATTTTTTACATTTACAGTCAACTGGTCAAAGCAGAACGATTTGACAATTATGACCCTCAAGGATGCTCTGAGAACCGGAAGGAGCACCAGTCGTGTTATCTCTATTTTGTACAAAAAATGACGTATTTGGAGACTGAGGAACCGGGGGTGGATAATTGACCACCAAGTTTGCGTATGCCACATTCGACCCATTCATTCTGCCGGACGACTGGCTCGTGAAAATATGATCAAGAATTGTTAGACTCAATAGATCACTTCCGATTTGACCTTGGTCTCTATGGAAACCTTGCATAAAACGCATTTCGACTCGCTTTAAAACCGTGGTTAAAGATGAATCGGGAATGGCTTATTCAAAACCAGTAGCTTCCGTAAATCCTTGTCAATTTCTCGACAGTCATTCACCGCTTTTTAAATTTAACAACAAGTCCACTGTCATACCTTTTGGCCATAAACCTCGTATTTGGAATATTGCGTTGCTAGACAACCTAATCTTGCTGTGAATCCACGTGAAGACACGCCGGACCACCAATTATTTAAGTTACCGTCCTTGTCAAAAAGTCTGCCTGAAAGTTGCAAGGACAAGAGTCAAGATTTTGATAATTTTAGTTAACCTGTGTTCCCTCTTAGTTGGGCGCGACTAGAATTTTTCTTAAATGAAATCTTTGGCAAAACATCTGCAAACATTCGGAAACACCGGGACAACCGTATTTGAATGGCATTTATAAGGCGAATTTTCAAAGTGGTCGAGAACTCAGACCACAACTAATTTGCCCGCTAACTAAATTGTCTCCAATACTGGACCAAATTGTTCGAAGCTCGATTAGTTAGCTACGGCCAAAACCGATACGCGGCCGTGAAAATTAACCTCTGTTAGCGTTGTTTGGGTTTCGAACAATTTGGCCCAGGGGCCTGTTTCTCGAACGTCCCGATAACTTTTCGGTCCCGAAAAGCCA